>NC_041221.1:132924791-132946807 GCF_002837175.3 Physeter macrocephalus
TGTTCACATTTTCTATTTCTTCCTGGTTCAGTCTTGGAAGGTTACACCTTTCTAAGAATTTGTCCATTTCTTCCAGGTTGTCCATTTTATTGGCATAGAGTTGCTTGTAGTAGTCTCTTAGGATGCTTTGTATTTCTGCGGTGTCTGTTGTAACTTCTCGTTTTTTGTTTCTAATTATATTGATTTGAGTCCTCTCCTTCTTTTTCTTGATGAGTCTGGCTGATGGTTTATCAATTTTGTTTATCTTCTCAAAGAACCAGCTTTTAGTTTTATTGATCTTTGCTTTTGTTTTCTTTGTTTCTATTTCATTTATTTCTGCTCTGATCTTTCTCATTTCTTTCCTTCTGCTAACTTTGGGTTTTGTTTGTTCTTCTTTCTCTAGGTCCTTTAGGTGTAATGTTAGATTGTTTATTTGAGATATTTCTTGTTTCTTGAGGTAGGCGTGTATAGCTATAAACTTCCCTCTTAGAACTGCTTTTGCTGCATCCCATGGGTTTTAGATCGTCGTGTTTTCATTGTCATTTGTCTCTCAGTATTTTTTGATTTCCTCTTTAATATCTTCAGTGATCTCTTGGTTATTAGGTATCGTATTGTTTAGCCTCCATGTGTTTGTGTTTTTTACGTTTTTTTCCCTGTAATTCATTTCTAATCTCATAGCGTTCTGGTCAGAAAAGATGCTTGATATGATTTCAATTTTCTTAAAATTACTGAGGCTTGATTTGTGACCCTGGATGTGATCTATCATGGAGAATGTTCCCTGCGCACTTGAGAAGAAAGTGTAATCTGCTGTTTTGGGATGGAATGTCCTATAAATATCAATTAAATCTATCTGGTCTATTTTGCCATTTAAAGCTTGTGTTTCCTTATTAATTTTCTGTTTGGATGATCTGTCCATTGGTGTATATGAGGTGTGGAAGTCCCCCACTATTATTGTGTTACTGTCAATTTCCTCTTTTATAGCTTTTACCAGTTGCCTTATGTATTGAAGTGCTCCTGTTGGGTATATATATATTTATAATTGTTATATCTTCTTCTTGGATTGATCCCTTGATCATTATGTAGTGTCCTTCCTGTCTCTTGTAACATTCTTTATTTTAAAGTCTATTTTATCTGATATGAGTATTGCTACTCCAGCTTTCTTTTGATTTCCATTTGCATGGAATATCTCTTTCCATCCCCTCACTTTCAGTCTGTATGTGTCCCTGGGTCTGAAGTTGATCTTTTTAGACAGCATATATATGGGTCTTGGTTTTGTATCCATTCAGCAAGCCTGTGTCTTTTTGTTGGAGCATTTAATCCATTCACGTTTAAGGTAATTATCAATATGTATGTTCCTATTATCATTTTCTTAATTTTATTGGGTTTGTTTTTGTAGGTTCTTTTCTTCTCTTGTGTTTTTCACTTAGAGAAGTTCCTTTAGCATTTGTTGTAGAGCTGGTTGGGTGATGCTGAATCCTCTTAGCTTTTGCTTGTCTGTAAAGCTTTTGATTTCTCTTTTGAATCTGAATGAGATCCTGCCGGGTAGAGTAATCTTGGTTGTACGTTCTTCCTGTTCATCACTTTAAGTATATCATACCACTCCCTTCTGGCTTGTAGAGTTTCTGCTGAGAAATCAGCTGTTAACCTTATGGGAGTTCCCTTGTATGTTATTTGTCTGTTTTCCCTTGCTGCTTTCAATAATTTTTCTTTGCCTTTAATTTTTGCCAGTTTGATTACTATGTGTCTCGATGTGTTTTTCTTTGGGTTTATCCTGTATGGCTTTCTGTGAATGTGGTTTTTGTTCCACAGGCTGCAGGATTGTAGTTCTTGCTTCTGCTGTCTTCCCTCTGATGGATGAGGCTATACAAGAGGCTTTTGGAAGTTTCCTGATGGGAGGGACTGGTGGTGGGTAGAGCTGGCTGTTGCTCTCATGGGCAGAGCTCAGTAGAACTTTAATCTGCTTGTCTGCTAATGGGTGGGGCTGGGTTCCCTCCCTATTGGTTGTTTGGCCTGAGGTGACCCAACACTGGAGCCTACCCGGGCTCTTTGTTGGGGCTAATGGCAGACTCTGGGAGGGCTCACTCCAAGGAGTACTTCCCAGAGCTACTGATGCCAGTGTCCTTGTCCTCACGGTGACGCACAGCCACCCCCCGCCTCTGCAGGAAACCCTCCAACACTAGCAGGTAGGTCTGGTTCAGTCTCATATGGGGTCACTGCTCCTTCCCCTGGGTCCTAATGCGCACAGTACGTTGTGTGTGCCCTCCAAGAGTGGAGTCTCCGTTTCCCCCAGTCCTGTCAAAGTCCTGCACTCAAATCCCGCTAGACTTCAAAGTCTGATTCTCTAGGAATTCCTCCTCCCGTTGCCAGACCCCCAGGTTCGGGAACCTGACATGGGGCTCAGACCCTTCATTGCAGTGGATGGACTTCTCTGGTATAAGTGTTCTCCAGTTTGTGAGTCACCCACCCAGCAGTTAGCGGATTTGACTTATTGTGATTGCACCCCTCCTAGCGTCTCATTGCAGCTTCTCCTTCGTCTTTGCATGTGGGGTATCTTTTTTGTGAGTTCCAGTGTCTTCCTGTCAATGATTGTTCAGCAGTTAGTTGTGATTCCGGTGTTCTTGAAAGAGGGAGTGAAAGCATGTCCTTCTACTCTGCCATCTTGAATCAATCTCTGTATGTGTGTTTTTGAGTGTTTGTGCTTACCTGCATGTGTCTGTGGGTGTAGGAGGTGGAGAAGCAAAGGCAACAGTAAGAAAGGGGCCACCACCGATAATTACTCTGCTTCTGCTCAGTGCCAGAGCAGTGGGCTAGGGATTCAGCAGTGACAGATGGGGTGTCTGCCTTGTAGAACTGTTGGCTTGGTGGTCCTGGCCACTGCTTTATTCTGCACTCATTTTCTCAGTCTGGGAAATGGAGTTTCCAGAGCCTTGGAAATAACTTCATGCCCATATTATAAATGTTAATTATGTAGTCAGGAGCTCCAGTCACCAAGGGAGGTCAGTGTTTATTTTTCCTCTTCTGGGAGTCTACTATGGAAGCCTCATCAGTTGGTTGGACTGGAGGCTGAAGTGATTCATGAGGCATAGGAGCATAGGGCAGGGAGTCTTGAGCTTGCTTGTTGCAGTTAACATTTTATGGCTCCTCTAACCCCTGCCCCTCACTCAGAAGGCAGCACTTGGCTCCAAGCCAAACTTTCCAATTATGCCATCAATAAACTTAGTGACATTGGCAAGAAAAGCAAAGGAAAAGAGTGTTTGCTTTGCTTCAGGTCTGATTTCCACCCACATGCCCTATCTGTCCTGTTGGTACTTCCTCATGGAGCATTTGAGAAAAAATAGGAAATAATTATTTAATGGTTATGTTGGAGATTGTTGATTTATAAAGCCAACATATGTTCCCATATGTACTTTTTTTTTTGAAAGGTTATACCTCATCAATTCATTTCCCTGTCAACCAGGAGATGCTGAAGGGCACCTCAATCCATAAATGTAGGGGACAAAGTTAAATTCACCAAAGAAATGGACGAAGCTGGGCCTGGAACCGGCCGCCCAGGGTGTGGCTACCTCTAGTGTGAAGGAGAACATTCTGGTTGCACTGGAGCTTGCTTCTCTTGAAGATGTCCTCCTGATGTTTATATATGTTTGTGTGGTTTTGTCTGTGGTGTATCTTATATTCTCATTTCCCTGAGGCAGGGATTGCCTATGATATGGTACCTGTGGGGCTTAAGAAATGCAAGAGATCTCTGAATGAATGGACATGTTCGAGTTCGGGCATATTAGGGTCAGGGCTTGTTATGAACTCCCAGTGATGAGTTCACTCTGTGTAAGGTCTCACTTATCTCTTCCTGAGGCAGCCACCATGTAAGTGATAACCCACAGAGAATCAGCAGAAAAGAGGAAGGGAAGGATGACCTGTTCCCCACCCCCACCTCCCGGCCACAGGATCCTGAGGGAAGCAGTCCTAACTGTTGGCAGAAGGGTCATCCAGCAGTCAGCCACCCCTCTTCCAACTGTTCTGGACTTCTCTATCAAAGAACATTCCATTCAGCCAGCTTATGTCATGTTCTGAGATAGAAATGGTCGCTAACACCAAGAGTGGGTGGTCATTGAGCTTGAAACGTTTTGGATGACTGCAAAGGACAAACACAGCAGCCTCGTGCTCCATGCTGGTGTGTCATATATGAGATGTGTCTGTGGAGCATGGGAGCTTAATGTCCACCGGCCATCGGTCTCATGTCGACATGGCTGCTAGATTGCTAGGTGAACTGGCTAAAACTCTCTCTTCCTGAGGGGCTGAGGAGACTCTTAGAGAAAACTCATCCTGAAGGCAGAAGGAACCAGGCAGGGTAAACTTGAGAAGTGAAAGGCTTTCTCCTGCCTAATGACTAAGTTCTGCAGTGAGTGGGAACCAGAGATGAGTCTAAAAAGGGGGTGACCAAGGAACATTGTTCCTGGACCCCTGTGAGAGCACATGAAGCCCTGCTGACTTCATAACCCCTGTGCCATTTTGAGTACCGCAGGAAACACTCAGAGGGCAGCATCCACTTAGAAATGGCAGCCAGGTCTGTGCAAGGCATTGGGACCCTCAGAGGCCACAGCTATGTCTAGCTACGTGGCACTGCCCAGGGATCACAGTGGTATCCAGGGGAAATAGAAGTGGAGCTCACAGGGTGGTTCTTGACCCAAATCAGAGAGCTGTGTGGTCCTGATGATGAGATTTGACTCTCCTATGTTTTTAAATGAAGTGAGCATCTTCCTAACATTTGTAACATCGTTGAATCCTGGTCTTTCTGTCTCTTTCTTCTTCTAGTTTTATTGAGATATAATTGACATACAGTGCTGTATAAATCTCAGGTGTACAGCATAATGTTTGACTTACATACGTTATGAAATGATTACCAAATTGGGCCATCAGATTTATTATACTGTGTTTCCTTAAAGACTTCAGTTTATCAAAAACTGCGCTTTAATACCTGTGCCTGCTGTGTCCCTGCCATTCTTGTGACCTCATTTTTTTTTTTTTAAACACATAGCTGTATTTCCAGTAACCCCTTTGGACTAAAGAGCCTAGATACATCCATGTTGGGATCTCTATGTGACAGCATTGAGCTTGTCATCTGAAGGCAGCAGGAAGTCTGACAGACACTAAACTTTTTTTAGAAGCTAGAAATTCTACCATTTGCGCAGCTGAAGACAGTTTGAACATTTCTGGATGAATGCTGCCATTCATTTTTGGAATTGAACCTCTTAACTTTCTTGGAGGACTGTCTCTTTGGTGAGACCCTTTCAGTCATGCAGATGCAGGACAATAGTAATCCCTCATTTTCCTTGGGGAAGCCCCACATGCAGCAGAGAGCCAAGTGGAAGTGCTGCAGACTGAGATGGGGAGTGTTTTGTTCTGAGAAGGCAGCTGACAGTGTGTTTTGTCCCTGAAGAGGTAAGAGACCTATTTTAAATATTTCATTTTGCTTTGCTCTTACCTCCGGATTTGGCTTGCCCATGCATGTTCTTAGAAAACACAGTCTTCGGGCTTCCCTGGTGGCACAGTGGTTGCGAGTCCGCCTGCCGATGCAGGGGACACGGGTTCGTGCCCCAGTCTGGGAGGATCCCACGTGCCGCGGAGCGGCTGGGCCTGTGAGCCAGGGCCGCTGAGCCTGCGTGTCCGGAGCCTGTGCTCCGCAATGGGAGATGCCACAACAGTGAGAGGCCCGCGTACCGCAAAAAAAAAAAAAAAAAAAGAAAACACAGTCTTCTTATTCCAGCATCTGCTTACAGAAGAAGGGCAGCTCGAGCCAGACAAGGGGGCGGGGGCAGAGGGGTCAACTCATCTCCTTCTGGTGAGGAAAGATGGTGAAGAGGACCTGGATCAGGCTTGGACAGGGCAGATGGGACCCTTGGTACATCTCATGCTGTTATTTCATCTAGTAAAAGGCCACATGTTGCTAAGTATACCTATTATGACTATTATGGCCCTTTTTTCCAGGGTACGGTTGTGGGTTTCCTCCTGAGGAAATTGAGGTTTCCACTGTCAACCTGAGAAGTTAATTCTAGAGCAGGAAGGACACTGGTGTTTGATGGGAGTGTGGAAGGACTTCCTTAATTTGGAGTCAGGAGGGAAGAGAGTGTTGGGGAGGCTATGGGTACGAAGACGCTTGGAGCTTCCTGCTGAAGGCAGTGAGTTGGGCCCTGCCCTCTGGGACAGTCTAGGAGATAGGCCAGGACTGGCCGCCGTAGGCATCCTGAGTGAGAGAGAGAGAGCCTGTGGGCCTTTAGAATGGCCAGCTCAAGGAGAGCATAGTTACCTTTCAGGAAGAAGTTATGCTTCTTGGAACCTATGCTGTCTTGTTAACATCTCAGCTGTGCTTTGGGAAATTAGAAAGCACAGGGCTCTCTTGCTGAAGTTGGGATTGTGTGGTGATCACTGGCAGAGACCAAGGGGAAGAGGCAGCTATGTCTGGCCAGACCAGCAGGTTTCAGAGGAGGAGCTTGGAGAAATTGCTGGGGATTTGCTAGAGGGACTTACATTAAGTGGGGCTTATGTTGTAATAATTTGAGTTTTTTAAAAAAAGGTAACTTTGTTTTATAGTCAGAGGCCAGTGAGAATGTAAACTTGGTAGTTTCTATGGGGATTCCCACAAAAATCAACAGTACATTGTTTCTCTTCATAAAAATTAAAATCACATTAGTGTGAGGGATTCATGCCAGGGCCCCAGAATGGAAAACACAGGGAGTACTCTGGACTGGAAAGACAAAGACTGAGAGGTGTTAGGCCGATATGTGCTGGGTCTAACCTAGGCAAGGCAGAAGAGGGGAGACAAATTTGTTCTGTAGATGTACAGATGTACATTCTGGAGTGTCGTGGGGCTGCCTCTCTGCTTCTCTGCTTTACTGCAAACCATCGTTAGTGGGGTGGGACAGCGACAGTGCTGACCACCAGGTTTATAAAAGAGAACCCAACAGTATGGCATTATTCAAGATGGGATTTTGTGGAAAAATGTAAGAGCTGGAAGGTGTAACTGTAAGAACAAGTTCAGAAACATTTTGCCTTTTCAGAGACTAAAATGTGAGGAACGAGCAAGAAAATAGAAATAATGCGTTTCTAAATTTAATCACTGAACTGAGAGCATTGATGTCTGATTCTTGTCTGAGATGAGAATCCAATTCTCTGTGACCTGGAGGAGAGCTCAGCCCTCTCTGGACCTCAGTTTCCACCCAGTGGAATAAGAGGTCAGGCTTAGCTTGCGTATGATCCTCTCCAGCTGTGATGCTCTAGCCCTCCACGGTGGGACCACCACTTGATGGAAATATTGGTCTATCACAAATTGAGATGCTTAGAGCGCTGCCCTTGGCTACACACACACTGATGGCTTGAGTAGAGGAGGACTGGCTTTCAGGTGCCCGAGTGTGACAAAGTGAAAAGGCCTTCATTACTCAGGCAGCCTGGATGGATGCCTGATGGCCCTTTGTCTCCCTGCAGCGCCCCCTGGTGTTTCTGGGCTTTGTATTCTACTTAGACCTCCTCCCAGGTCACTTGCAGGAAGCCAGGAACCTATTATACAATGCTGGGAACTCATTTTGAGGGTGTCAGGATTGCTGGGTCGTTTCCCTCTGCTCAACTTCGCATACCAAATAACAGTATTCAAATGCTGCTTATTCCCAAAAGAAAACAGGAAAGGGGCATAAGGCAGCAGTGCTGTCATTTCTGCGTGATTCCAAATCCAAAGCAGGGACAGGACCAACAGGAAAGCACACAAAACATGGGACGAACAGAACTTCCTCTAGAAACAGAGCTGTTTTATCATCAGCTTTAAATTAAAAGCATGTTCTGGGCAGCTCTTGGCCCTCGGCTGCAGGTGTAATATCACATTCTAGTTTACAAGTAGCTGATGTGTGATTCTGGGTATTACAGTTATCTGTAATTGAAATCATTATAAAACAAATCCCCCCTGCACTGACTGAGATGGTAATCAGCATCAGGAATGCTGTCTATACAGCATTCAGGACCCATAAATAGGCAAGATTAATTTGCTGAACTTCATTCAGGCTTCCAGCAGTGCCGTCACCTGGGACTAGAGAAGCAGCAAATTAATTCTGAATCTCTGCTAGTTTTAAAACATCAAGAGCAGGCTCGTTTGTGTAGGTGTCTTCTGCAGTGCTTCTCTGCCTTTGCAGATACTTTCTGGAAAAATCAAACAGCTAGAATGCGAAATGCTGTTTGGCCACAGAAGGTACCCCGGTGCCCCACCTGGTTCCCATGACCTCTTCCTTCCTTCCCATCTCAGTGACCCTCATTTCCTCCTCAGGTCCCTAAAACTACAAACAGAAAAAGAGAAAATCCTGACTTTGGTCAGCACACTGGAAAAACCTCTTAGATATCAAATCAAAGAAGAAGAAATGCCTAGTGGCAAAGCATTATGATTTGAGTCAGAAAGTAGATCTAGTTCCGGCTCTGACACTAACTGCTATGTCTCCTTGGACAAATGGCTGTCCTTCTTTAGGTCTTAGTTCTGCATTTTAAAAAAAGAGCTTCGAATTGCTAAAATTTCTTCTAGATACTTTTAGGTTTCACTTTCTTCTCTGTCCAATCCAGTTTGTTACTTTTCTTCAGCAGTGTTCTGTATAATAAAAATATTGTTGATGTCTCTCACCCTTTTTACCTACTCTCTGTTCTCTTTAGCTTTGCACATCATACTTCTTTTATTCCTTAACTATTATTTTTAGTTTTGGGTGGAGGTAGCCATCAGTGTACTTGTTCAGGACACTATTTTATCTTGAAGTTTCCATGACACTTCATCTTCCAAATAAGGTGGTACTTTTATAATCTAATTATTACAGAGGAGGAAACAGAGGCCCAGAGAGGTTAAGAAAATTGCCCAAAGCTGCAGAGTTAGTGACAGCAGAGAGATTTAAACCCAAGGCTGCCTTTTGACAAAACCCATGTTCTTAGTTACAAGGCTGTCCTGAAGTCATGGGTTCCTTTGCAGATGTGTTGGGCCTGTGCTTGGTGCACTGACAATGCCAGGATTCTGAGCTATGAAAATGAGGAAAGACCATGGACCATGGGAAAGAGTCCAAAGCAAAGGATACTCTGACAGGAGAGGGCCTGTCCGCCAGCTTTTCCCTTTGCACATCACCACATGTACAGAAAGAAATGTGCCTTTTGTCATCATTTTAATTTCTGTGTACAAAACACATGCTCGTCTGGCCGTCTCTGCAGTGGTGGCTGGAATCAGAGTGAGGAAGATAATGTAACATTAGATTTCAAGCACATTCTTCTTTATTATTCTTTTTTTTTAATTGAAAATTTTGATATATATATAGATTACATGCAGTTGTACATAATAATACAGGGAGATCCCATGTACCTTTTACTCAGTTTCCCCTGATGGTAATATCTAACACTTGAAAATTTTTTTAAGTTCCTAAATATTACATTAATACGTTTTGTCGTAATAGGTTCAAGTAATACTGAAGTATACAGAACAAAGCATGAAGTTCTGTTTCAAACCTTGTTCTCTTGGACTCTCTCCTCATCTGGGCCCTACTCTGGCTTGTGTACCTCCTCCTTCCCCTATACCTCTTCCTTATCTTGTTATAAAGGTCAGGGTCATCCTGGGGCAAAATAGAACTTTGGGATTTCTGGCTGACTCATCATCTTTTTGATGGTGCGTATGGATGACGTCAGCAACTCTTGATCTCATCTGGTCCTCTCATTGTCTGACATCCTCTGAATTCCTTGTTTCCATGCTTCTTTGCATACCCAGTCAAAAAGAAATAATACATGTAATACAATATAGACATTTAATATCTCTTTTATATTTGGTATTAAGTATTATGCTTATGTACTAAGTATTCTGTACTAAGTAGAATACCTTGATTTTATTTATCTTATTTAACACACCATCAGGCACTGTTCTAAGCATTTTATAAATATTGATTCATTTAATCCTTATAGTAACTCTGTGAGGAAGGCTCCATTATTATTTTCATTTTATAGGTGAGGTACAGAGAGGTTGTGCAAGATCACACAGCTAGTAAATGATGGGGACAGGATTCACACCCATCAATCTGGCTCCAGAGTCTGAGCTCTTAACCACTTATGCAACTAACTCATGGGTAGTTGGGTAGTTCACCTCTTTTTTTTCTTTCCTAATATTTACATGTTCCCCCTACATTATCTCCTTTCTTGTAGGCTATAAATGTGTTCTAATATTAGACACCTTAAAAGACATCCCCCCGCCATACACTAGCCTTTGTTTCTGTGGCCTTGTCTTAAGTTACCACCCCATCTCTCTTTCCTGTGTTTGTTTCTAGCAAACCTTGAAAGACTCTTCTATAACTGCTGTCTCCACTTCATCATCTAATTAACTCTTGGACCCACTGCAGTCAGAGCTTCTCTCTTAATCACTCTATGGAAGCTGTTCCCGTATCATCAAAACAGTCATTTCCTCTTATATGTTGATGTGATTAGTTATATTAATACATTTCCTAATATGAAATCATTCTGGTACTGACATCAGTTTTCACTTTTTAAACTCAGTGCTGGATTTGGTTTGCTAATATTCTGTTTGTAACTTTGATTAGTATCAGATGGATGGACTATTTCCTTAAAACTCAGGGAACATAGGAAGTTCTTTCCAGTCCATTTAATTTCCTTGTTAATTTATAGAGGTTGGTTTTCTTGTAGAAAATAGTTTTACTATCTATGTCATTCATGTCTCTCCCCATGGGATGTCTTTTATTTGCCAATTAAAAGAGAAATAAATGTGCTTTCTAATTATCACTGAATAGTCACATAAGGCAAACCTTTACACTGGAGCATGATTTTGAAAAGCTAGAATAATCTGTTTGGCTTTTACACAAGGTTCTATTTTGAGTCCCCAGAAAATGCAGATTGGTAGAAAGAACATTCTCTGTTGAGAAAAGCCAGAGTGACAATGATGATGATGGTGGCAAAAAGTTTTTTATTTTTAAAAGAGAGAGAACAGTTATCATATTTTCAGGACTTAAACTATGCTAGTCACTTGACTGATGGAATGTGTCATTTACTAGGATGTAAAGTCTATGAGGGCAGGACTGTGAGTACTGTGGTGATTACTTTGCATTCACAGCTCTATGAGGTGGGTGCTACTATTATCTCCAAATTGCAGATGAGGAAACTGAGGCTCTGAGAGATGGAGTAACTTTCCCAGGTTCATCCAGAGAGACTAGAATGGATTGTTGGTTTTTCCTAATAAAGTCGAAGCTTAGTGTTAATAGGTACCGTCAGGCCCCTTTATCCCCTGCACTCCTTAAGCCCTCACTAACTCTGCCAGGCAGAGTGACCAGCAGTTTGTGTGAACCATTCCCATCCCACGTTTTTGTACATGGATGCTGCTTCCTGTCTCTATGCAATGCCTTGAACTCTGATCACCTGGCTCACTTCCACTTGCCCTTTGAGGTTTATCCAAGTATTCTCTCTTCCTTCTACCATTCGCTGCGCCCCCCCGCCCCACCCTGAGCTCATATCTCTTGTGGTTTGGCACATTAGAGATCCTCCAGATCCTTATCGGTCTCCTGCATGAGACAGGAGACTATTGTTCCCCACTGGGGCCAATGGCCTCTGGGACCTCTCAGAATGTGTTTGTCAGATAAATGAAGGATGAGAGTCTCCAGATGGTTCCCTCTCCAATCTGAGCCTAGTCCTTCACAGGGCTGTGGTTGGTGACCTCTAACCACCCCCTCCACCCCCCAACCTGGCAAGATTGGCTTCTGGGTTCTTAGACCCACAGCCTCTCACCCTCTGACCATTTTCTGCCTCTCCAGGGAACCACCCCTTACTCCAGAGAGCATCACACGTTCCTCACAAGAAAATACATTTAGTTCACTTATTGAAGGTTAAGAAGTCATAAAACTCATTGAACAGGAGGCTGAGAACAGCTATAACAAAATCAAGCTGAGGTCAGAACCACTCAAATATGGGGGACTACAGCCCTGGAAAATGACATGGATATCTGAAAATCCCTTCTCTGTATTTTCTTAAAGAGAGGCCACTTCCAAATAATCTTTTTTTTTTTTTTCTCTAACTGTGATAAACACTGTGGCATTCAACTTGATCAAAATAATCTAGCTCATCAGTATTTCCAGGGGCTATGTAACTGATCAGGAGATTTTCTTCTTTTGGAAACATTTCTTTCTGTGGAGAAATAAATGGAAAGAAATCCAGAAAAATATATCCTACTGTTAGCTCCAGAGATATACAATTTCTAAGAAGGTTGTTATTTATCCTATAGCAAGAACAGAAAAGAAAAAACCTCATTTGTATATAAAAATAAGATAGAGATTGTGGTTCTCTCTGCCATATGCAAATCCTTTAGGGTCTTGCTATTAATCTGCTATTAAATCCCAGTTCTTTTCCTGAGATTGAACCAGCAGGTCAAAATGACAGATGCTGCAGTTGCCAATGCAACAGATCATTGTTTTCTGAAAACAAGTGTGTTCATGTGAGAGGGACCAGGGCTTGTTCCCCAGCCTGCCTGTTTGTGTAGTTCAGGAGCATGTCAATAAGGCTCCTGATTGAATTCTCAACCCTGAGCCCTGAGCCTGGAATCTAGTCAGAGTTCAATAATGTATGTTGAGTGAGTGAATAACTAAGTGACTGTATTCACTCCTCCCAAAATTCACACTGTGACTGGCCCTTATATATATTTCGTGTACATAATTCTTCCAGGGTACTACCCATTCTTTAAGCTACAGTGCCACCATATCCGTGACATAGAGGAATTGTGTGAGCACAGAGGATGGAGCATCTGACTCTGCCTTGGGTTATCAGAAATGCTTCACGGAGGAAGTGCTGTTTGAGTTGCATCTGGGTGGATTAAGAGGTAGAGAAGAGAGAGAAGCCTCTCTAGGAGGAAGGAGGGGAACTGTTGCAGGTGAAGAGGGTCAGGGGAGGGGAAAGGCATACTCTTGTTGGCTTCTTCCCAGAGTCCAGGAGATCAGAACCTTGCGGGTCAGTGATTCATCTCCCTTGCAGGCCTTTGAGAGTAGAAGGGTCTCTTTGCTCCTACATGCCAGGATCCTAGGGCATCAGAGTCTCTGATCTGAGAATCTCCCCAACCCTGAGAGCCAGGAGCATCCATTAGTCCTCTGCCCTAATCTGCCTGGTGGTCCCAGCCAGAGCTGTATTCCGCAAGAGCTATGAGTGGTACTTGGTGTGCCCTCAGAGAGCTGTGATGTGAGTATGCGAACTGCCTTCTACTGTCCCTTCATCATTCCTCAGGACCCCTCCTCTAGAGGTGCCCACACACACAGTACACAGTATAGGCCCTGGCACATTGCAGGACTCAGTAATTATTTCTGAGATGAATGAATACTAGAATCTTGGAGGTGGAATCATTACCACATTCCCCATCTAAAATAATCCTGGACTATTTCTTCATTCATTGGACTCTTGGTGGAGGGGTGATTTGGAACATTTCCATCCCCCCTAAATATTCAGACAGTGAGTGCCCAGTCTGTTCTTCTCATTTTCCTCTGAGTAGTTAAACATGTCCTACATGAGGGTTTTGCCTTTTGTCCAAGCTGCCACCAGACACTCAATAGAGTGGCGTGCTCTGCAATTGGATCTCATTAGGATAAAGAGAGTTGGTCTGGTCCTGGGGATGTAGGAGAGAGATGAATCACAAGGTTATTAGGTGCACAGGAATTGTAATCAACTGAGAAGAAAGACCAGGCAGCATGGTCATAAACAAGAGTGTCCTGTCCAACATGTTGTAGATAGGCAGTCACTCCCAAGAACATGAGGGCAAGCACCATTTTGAAACTCCTGCCAGGTGTGTTGTAGTAAAGGGAAATTTGAATGAGCTGATGTTTGGAGGCATATCCCTTCCTTTCCAATCACAAGGCTCTGGTGCTAATTAGAATTTTATCAATATAACTGATACACTGAATTGGCTTTTAATAGCTCAAAGAGGTTGAGACCTTAGGAAAAATTTCATTTTGGAAGAGATCATGGAGTAGAATTTGTGACCTGCTTCAGGCGTTTTAGCAGGTGCTGACCTCTGCCCCTCCTCCATTCACTACTTCCTTGTCAATCCATGCTCCAGTTATTCCCCCTTGCCTCTGTTAGTGTCTCAGTCTTCTGTGGCCTCTAGTTTCTCTCCTTCTTCCTTCTCTAATCCATGCTAGAGTGAGCTTTCCAAGATCACAACTTGACCACGCTTTTCTCAGGTGAATGTCTCCTAATCAACTGCAGAGTAAAATTGAAATTCCTTGTTGCAGGGGACCTGGCCTCACACAGTCCTTGTCTATTTTTCCCTTCTGTCACTATCTCTTCCTTCATGTGTCTTCAACTTCCTTGTGTTCCCCAAGCAAGTTATGTTATCTTCTCTTCCTTCACCTCTCCCAGTAATTTTCTTCTTTACCACACTTGCCCTTCCTTCCTCGAATATATCTGATTTTTAACTCAAAACCTTCCCCGTGAAGACCTCCTGCTGGCACAGCCACTCCCTGCAGTGTCCCCATAATACCTATACAAGTCCTATCGGAGTTTTATCATTGTATGTTTGTATGTATGTGTTTTTTTTTTATTGAATCATAGTTGATTTACAATAGTATATTAATTTCAGGTGTACAGTATGGAGATTCAGTATTTTTACAGATTATACTCCATTTAAAGTTATTATAAAATAATGGCTATATTTCCCTGTGCTGTACAGTATATCCTTTTTGCTTATTTATTTTGTATATAGTAGTTTGTATCTGTTAATCCAGTGGTCCCCAAGCTTTTTGACACCAGGGACCGGTTTTGTAGAAGACAGTTTTTCCACGGACGGGGGTGGAGGTGGGAGGGAATGGTTCAGGTGGTAATGCTAGCGATGGAGGGCAGCAGATGAAGCTTTGCTCGCTCGACCACCACTCACCTCCAGCTGTGCATCCCGGTTCCTAACAGGCTGTGGACTGGGAGTTGGGGACCCTTGTGTTCATTGCATACTTTTCTTTCCCCCTCCCCTGCCCTTCTCCCCAATAGTAACCACTAGTTTGTTCTCTATATCTGTGAGTCTGTTTCTTTTTTGTTATATCCATTTGTTTGTTTTATTTTTTAGATTCTACATATAAATGCTAACAAGGAGTATTTATCTTTCTCTGTCTGACAAATCACTAAGCATAATACTCTCTAGGTCCATCCATGTTGCTGCAGATGTCAATATTTCATATATATACATCACATCTTTTATATATATATACCACATCTTCTTTATCCATTCATCTATTAGTGGACGTTTAGGTTGCTTCCCTATCTTGGCTCTTATAAATAATGCTGCTACAAACATTGGGGTGCATGTATCTTTTTGAATTAGTGTTTTTATTTTCTTTGGATATATGTACACAGCAGTGGAATTGCTGGATCATATGGTAGTTCTATTTTTAGTTTTTTGAGGAACCTCCATACTATTTTCCACAGTGGCTGCACTGATTTACAGTTCCACCAACAGTGTGCTAGGGTTCTCTTTACTACATTTCCTCGCCAACATTTGTTATTTATAGACTCTTCGATGATAGTCATTTTGACAGGTGTGAGAGGATAACCCATTGTGGTATTGATTTGCATTTCTCTGATGATTAACAGTATTGAGTATCTTTTTCATGTGCCCGTTGGCTGTCTGTGTAGCTTCTTTGGAAAAAAGTCTATTCAGGTCTTCTGCCCATTTTTTAATTGGGTTCTTTGTTTTTTTGATAGTGAGTTTTATGAGCTGTTTATGTATTTTGGGTAATAACCCCTTATCATTAATATCATTTGAAAATATTTCTCCCATTAAGTAGGTTGTCTTTCCATTTTGTAGATGGTTTCCTTTGCTGTGCAAAAGCTTTTAAGTTTAATTTGATCCTATTTTTTTTTTTTTGCTTTTGTTTCATTTGCCTTAGGAGACAGATCCAAAAAAATATTGCTACAGTTTATGTCAAAGAGTGTTCTGGCTATGTTCTCTTCTAGGACTTTTATGGTTTCAGGTCTTACATTTAAGTCTTTAATCCATTTTGAGTTTATTTTTGTACACGATATGAGGAAATGTTCTAATCTCATTCTTTTACATGTAGCTGTCCAGTTTTCTCGGCACCACTTGTTGAATACACTGTCTTTTCTCCATTGTATATTCTTATCTACTTTATTGTAGATTAACTGACTGTAAGTGCATGGGTTTATTTCTGGGCTCTCTATTCTCTTTCAGCTATGTGTCTGTTTTTGTGCCAGTACCATACTCTCTTAATTACTGTAGCTTTGTAGTATAGTCTGAAGTCAGGGAGCATGATACTTGCAGCTCACCTGTTTTTTCTCAAGATTCTTTGGCAATTTGGTGTCTTTGGTGGTCCATGTAAATTTGAGGATTATTTGTTGTAGTTTGTGAAAAATGTCATGGGTGTTTTGACAGGATTACATTAAATCTGTAGATTGCTTTGGTTAGTATGGACATTTTAACGTTATTAATTCTTCCAGTCCAAGAACATAGGATACCTTTCCATTTCTTTGTATAATTTTCACATTTCTTCATCAGTGTTTTATAGCTTTCAGAGTATAGGTCTTTCACCTCCTTGATGAAGTTTATTCTGAGATATTTTATTTGTTCTGATGTGATTATAAATGGGATTGTTTCCTTAATTTCTCTTTCTGATAATTCATTACTAGTGTAGAGAAAAGTAACAGATTTCTGTCTGTTAATCTTGTATCCTGAAACTTTGCTGAATTCATTTATTAGTTCTAATATATTTTGGCAGGGACTTTAGGGTTTTCTGTATATAGTATCATGTAATCTACAAATAGTGACAGTTTTACTTCTTCCCTTCTAATTTGGATGCCTTTTATTTCTTTTTCTTGTCTTATTGCTGTGGCTAGGACTTCCATTACTGTGTTAAATAGAATTGGTGAGAATGGACATCCTTGGTTTTTTCCTGATTTTAGAGGAAAGGCTTTCAGCTTTTCACCATTAGTATGATGTTAGCTGTGGATTTGTCATAATGGCCTTTATTATGTTGAGATATGTCTCCTCTGTATCAGTGTTGATGAGTGTTTTTATCATGAATGGATGATGAATTTTGTCAAATGCTCTTTCTGTGTGTGTTGAGATGATCATGTGATTTTTATCCTTCCTTTCGTTAATGTGGTATATTACATTGGTTGAATTGTGAATATTGAACCATCCTTGCTTTCCTGGAATAAATTTTATTTCATCATGGTGTCGGATCTTTTTTATATATTGTTGAATTCAATTTGCTCATATTTTGTTGAGGATTTTTGCATCTACACTCATTTGAGATATTGCCCTATACTTTTCTTTTTTTGCAGTGCCTTTGTCTGCTTTTGGTATCAGGGTAATAGTGACCTCATAGAATGAATTTGGGAGTGTTGTATCCTCTCAACTTTTTGGAATAGTTTGAGAAGGATAGAGTTCTCCTTTATCTGGTAGAATGCCCCTGTGAAGCTATCCAGTCCTATACTTTTGTTTGCTGAGAATTTTGTTTTTAACTACAAATTCAGTTTCACTGCTAGTGATTGGTCTGCTCAGATTGTCTATTTCTTCCTGATTCAGTCTTGGAAGGTTGTATGTTTGTAGAAATTTGTCCATTTCTTCTAGGTTATCCAATATTTTGGATTATAACTGTATTATTCTCTTATGATTTTTAATAGATCTTTATTGGAGTATAATTGCTTCACAATACAGTGTTCATTTCTTTTGTACACCAAAGTGAATCAGCCATATGCATGCATATGTCCCCATATCCCCTCCCTTCTGAGCCTCCCTTCCATCCTCCCTATCCCACCCCTTTAGGTCATCGCAAAGAACCGAGCCGATCTCCTTGTGCTATGCTGCTGCTTCCCACTAGCTAACTATTTTACATTCGGTAGTATATATATGTCAATGCTACTCTCACTTTGCCTCAGCTTCCCCCTCCCACCCCGTGTCCTCAAGTCCATTCTCTATGTCTGCATCTTTATTCCTGCTCTGCAGCTGGGTTCATCAGTACCATTTTGGTTTTTTTTAGATTCCATATATCTGTGTTAGCATACGGTATTTGTTTTTCTCTTTCTGACTTAACTTCACTCTGTATGACAGACTCTACGTCCAATCACCTCACTACAGATAACTCAATTTTGTTTCTTTTTATGGCTGAGTAATATTCCATTGTATATATGTGCCACATCTCATGATTTTTTAAAATCTCTGTGGTATTGGTTGTTGTTTCTCCTCTTCTATTTCTTATGTTGTTTATTTGAGTCCTGTCTCACTTCTTGATGATCCTGCCTAAAGGTTTATCAATTTTGTTTATATTTTAAAAGAATAAGCTCTTAGTTTCATTGACCTTTTCTATCTTTTTGGTCTCTATTTTATTTATTTCTTCTCTGATCTCTATAATTTTCTTCCTTCTGTGAACTTTGTGTATTGTTTGTTGTTTTTTAAATTCTTTTAGAAGGAAGGTTAGGTTGATTATTTGAAATTTTTCTTGTTTCCTGAAGTAGTTGCAGGAAAAATTTTCTGAAATTTTCCTTGTTTCCTGAAGCAGGAAAACTTCCTTCTTATAACTGCTTTTGCTGCATTGTATAGATTCTGGAAAGTTGTGTTTCCATTTGTATTTGTCTTCAGGTATTTTTTGATTTCCTCTTTGCTTTTTTCATTGATCCTTTGGTTTTTTAGTAGCGTATTGTTTAGTCTCCACATATTTGTGCTTTTCCCATTTTTCTTCCTGTAAATTATTTCTGATTTTGTATTGTTGGCGGTCAGAAAAAAAAATGCTTGATATTTATTTATTTATATTCTTTTAATGGTAAAACACATGTAACATAATTTACCATCGTAACCATTTTTAAGTGTACAGTTCAGTAGTGTTAGGTATACTCACGGTTTTGTGCAGCCACTTCAGACTTTTTCATCTTGCTAAACTGAAACTCTGTTCAGATTAAATCTCAACTTCCCATTTCACCCTCCCCTCATCTCCTGGCACTGACCATTCTTCTTTCTGGCTCTATGAGTTTTATTACTCTGGGTACTTTACATAAGTGGAATTTTACACTATTTTTCCTTTTGTGACTGGCTGTTTTCACCTAACAATGTCCTCAGTGTTCATTCATGTTGTAGGATAGATCAGAATTTACTTCCTTTTTTTTTTTTTTTTTTTCTTTGCTGTATGAGGGCCTCTCACTGCTGTGGCCTCTCCCGTTGTGGAGCACAGGCTCCGGACGCGCAGGCCCAGCGGCCATGGCTCACGGGCCCAGCCGCTCTGCGGCATGTGGGATCCTCCTGGACCGGGGCACGAACCCGTGTCCCCTGCATCGGCAGGTGGACTCCCAACCACTGCGCCACCAGGGAAGCCCCTTTTTTAAGGCTAAGTAACATTCCGTTGTATGGATGGGCTACATTTTGTTTCTCCAGGTGTCATATTGATGGACAGTTGGGTTGCTTCTACCTATTTGCTGTGGTGAGTAGTATTGCTGTGGACTTGAGTTTGCAGATTTCTGTTTTAGTTCCCACTTTCAATTATTTTGTGTATATACCTGGAAGCGGCATAGCTGGATCATATGATAATTCTATTTTTAATCTTTTGAGGGACTTGAGACTTGTTTTTTGGACTAGCATGTGATCTGTCTTTGAGAATGTTCCATCTGCATTTGAAAAGAAGGTGTATTCTGCTGATTTTGCATGGAATGTTCGATAGATATCTATTAAGTCCAGTTGGTCTATTGTGTCATTTAAGACCACTGCTGCCTTACTAATTTTCTGTCTGGATGATCAGTTCATTGATGTAAGTGGTGTGTTAAAGTCCCCTACTGTTACTGTATTGTTGTCAGTTACTCTCTTTATGTCTATTAATGTTTGCTTTATATATTGAGGTGTTTATGTTTTGGGCAAATTTATGTTAATGGGTATAATATCCTCTTCTTGTATTGATCCCTTTATCAGTATATAATGCCCTTCTTTGTCTTTTGTTGTAGACTTTGTCTTAAAGTCTATTTTGTGTGATCTGAGTACTGCTACCCCTGCTTTCTCATTATTTCTATTTGCATGAAATATCTTTATCCATCCCCTCACTCTCAGTCTGGGTTTTGAGTTCTGAAATGAGTCTCTTGTAAGCAGCATATAGATGGGTTTTGTTTTTTATCCAATCAGGCACCCTGTGTCTTTTAATTGGAGATTTTAGTACAAGGACACTTAAAGTGATTATTGATAGGTATATACTTACTGACATTTTGTTACTTGTTTTCTGGTTGTTTTTGTAGTTCTTTCCTGTTCTTTTCTTTTTCTTATAGTTTCTTCCCTTGTGGTTTGATGATTTTCTTTATTGGTATGCTTGTTTTACTTTCTTTTTGTTTTTGTGTTATCTATTGTAGGTTTTTCATTTGTGGTTACCATGGTGTTCATATATGTCGACCTATATAACTATATCTACTTGTTTTAAACAGGTAGTCCTTAAACTTCAAACATATTCTAAAAGGTTTACATTTTGATTCCCTTCCCTCACACTTTGTGGTTTTTTTAAAAATTTGTTTTATTGAAGTATAGTTGATTTACAATGTTGTGTTAATTTCTGCTGTACAGCAAAGTGATTCAGCTATATATATGTGTGTGTGTATATATATGTATATATATATAACTTTCTTTTTCATATTCTTTACCGTTATGTTTTATCACAGGATATTGAATATTGTTCCCTGTGCTATACAGTAGGAACTTTAGAAGTTTATAAAGTTTATAAGGATAAACTTGTTGTTTATCCATTCTTAATGTAATAGTTTGTATCTACCAACTATTTGTAGTAGTTTGTATCTGTAAGTTTATATGGATAACCTTATTGTTTATCCATTATAAAGGTAATAGTTTGTATCTACCAACCCCAAATTCCCAGTCCATCCATCTCCTTCCCCCTTTCTGTTCAGTGGCAATCAGAAGTCTGTTCTCTATGTCTGTGAGTCTGTTTCTGTTTTGTAGATAAGTGTATTTCTGTCATACTTTAGATTCCACATATAAGTGATATCATATGGAATTTGTCTTTCTCTTTCTGACTTACCTCATTTAGTATGATAATCTCTGGGTCCATCCATGTGACTGCAAATGGCATTATTTCATTCTTTTTTATGGCTGAGTGCTATTCCATTGTATTAATGTACCACATCTTCTTTATCCATTCATCTATCAGTGGACGTTTAGGTTGTTTCCATGTCTTGGCTATTGTGCATAGTGCTGCTATGAATACAGGAGTGCATGTATCATTTTGAATTATAGTTTTGGTGGGATATATGCCCAGGAGTGGGATTGCAGGGTCATAGAGAACTCTATTTTTAGTTTTCTGAGGAACCTCCATACTGTTCTCCATAGTGGCTGCATCAATTTACAATACCTCCAACAATGTAGGAGGGTTCCCGTTTCTCCACACCCTCTCTAGCATGTGTTATTTGTAGATTGTTGGTTTTTTTTCTATGAGTGTAGAATTATGCTACCATGTGTTTTTTTGTTTGTTTGTTTTGTTTTTAACATCTTTATTGGAGTATAATTGCTTTACAATGGTGTGTTAGTTTCTGCTTTACAACATAGTGAATCAGTTATACATATACATATGTTCCCATATCTCTTCCCTCTTGTGTCTCCCTCCCTCCCACCCTCCCTATCCCACCCCTCTAGGTGGTCACAAACCACCTAGCTGATCTCCCTGTGCCATGCGGCTACTTCCCACTAGCTATCCACCCTACGTTTGGTAGTGTATATATGTCCATGCCACTCTCTCACTTCGTCACAGCTTACCCGCCCCCCATATCCTCAAGGCCATGCTCTACTAGTTCTGTAGTTTATTCCTGTCCTACCCCTAGGATCTTCATGACATTTTTTTTTCTTAGATTCCATATATATGTGTTAGCATACGGTATTTGTTTTTCTCCTTCTGACTTACTTCACTCTGTATGACAGACTCCAGGTCCATCCACCTCACTACAAATAACTCAGTTTCATTTCTTTTTATGGCTGAGTAATATTCCATTGTATATATGTGCCACATCTTCTTTATCCATTCATCTGT
>NC_041221.1:132947536-132947689 GCF_002837175.3 Physeter macrocephalus
ATTTCCATTTCTCTAGGAGGTGAGTCAAAAATGATCTTGCTGTGATTTATGTCATAGAGTGTTCTGCCGATGTTTTTCTCTAAGTTTGATAGTGTCTGGCCTTACATTTAGGTCTTTAACCCATTTGAGTTTATTTTTGTGTATGGTGTTAGG
>NC_041221.1:132947960-132948143 GCF_002837175.3 Physeter macrocephalus
TTGATTCTTCCAATCCAAGAACATGGTATATCTCTCCATCTATTTGTATAATCTTTAATTTCTTTCATCAGTGTTTTACAATTTACTGCATACAGGTCTCTTGTCTCCTTAGGTAGGTTTATTCCTAGATGTTTTACTCTTTTTGTTGCAATGGTAAATGGGATTGTTTTCTTAATTTCACTC
>NC_041221.1:132948336-132950086 GCF_002837175.3 Physeter macrocephalus
GACGATGTTGGCTGTGGGTTTGTCATATATGGCCTTTATTATGTTGAGGAGAGTTCCCTCTATGCCTACTTTCTGCAGGGTTTTTATCATAAATGAGTGTTGAATTTTGTCAAAAGCTTTCTCTGCATCTATTGAGATGATCATATGGTTCTTCTCCTGCAGTTGGTTGGTATGATGTATCACGCTGATTGATTTGCGTATGTTGAAGGATCCTTGCATTACTGGAATAAAGCCCGGTGATCATGGTGTATGATCCTTTTAATGTGCTGTTGGATTCTGTTTGCTAGTATTTTGTTGAGGATTTTTGCATCTATGTTCATCCGTGATATTGGCCTGTAGTTTTCTTTCTTTGTGACGTCTTTGTCTGGTTTTGGTATCAGGGTGATGGTGGCCTCATAGAATGAGCTTGGGAGTGTTCCTCCCTCTGCTATCTTTTGGAAGAGTTTGAGAAGGATAGGTGTTAGCTCTTCTCTAAATGTTTGATAGAATTCGCCTGTGAAGCCATCTGGTCCTGGGCTTTTGTTTGTTGGAAGATTTTTAATCACAGTTTCAATTTCAGTGCTTGTGATTGGTCTGTTCATATTTTCTATTTCTTCCTGGTTCAGTCTCGGCAGCTTGTGCATTTCTAAGAATTTGTCCATTTCTGCCAGGATGTCCATTTTATTGGCATACAGCTGCTTGTAGTAATCTCTAATAATCTTTTGTATTTCTGCAGTGTCAGTTGTTACATCTCCTTTTTCATTTCTAATTCTATTGATTTGAGTCTTCTCCCTTTTATTCTTGATGAGTCTGGCTAATGGTTTATCAATTTTATTTATCTTCTCAAAGAACCAGCTTTTAGTTTTATTGATCTTTGCTACTGTTTTCTTCATTTCTTTTTCATTTATTTCTGATCTGATCTTTATGATTTCTTTCCTTCTGCTAAATTTGGGGTTCTTTTGTTCTTCTTTCTCTAATTGCTTTAGGTGCAAAGGTAGGTTGTTTATTCGAGATGTTTCCTGTTTCTTAAGGTAGGATTGTATTGCTATAAACTTCCCTCTTAGAACTGCTTTTGCTGCATCCCATAGGTTTTGGGTCGTCGTGTCTCCATTGTCATTTGTTTCTAAGTATTTTTTGATTTCCTCTTTGATTTCTTCAGTGATCACTTCGTTATTAAGTAGTGTATTGTTTAGCCTCCATGTGTTTGTATTTTTTACAGATCTTTTCCTGTAATTGATATCTAGTCTCATAGCGTTGTGGTCAGAAAAGATACTTGATATGATTTCAATTTTCTTAAATTTGCCAAGGCTAGATTTGTGACCCAATATATGATCTATCCTGGAGAATGTTCCATGAGCACTTGAGAAAAATGTGTATTCTGTTGTTTTTGGATGGAATGTCCTATAAATGTCAATTAAGTCCATTGTGTTTAATGTATCATTTAAAACTTGTGTTTATTTTCATTTTGGATGACCTGTCCATTGGTGAAAGTGGGCTGTTAAAGTCCCCTACTATGATTGTGTTACTGTTGATTTCCACGTTTATGGCTGTTAGTATTTGCCTTATGTATTGAGGTGCTCCTATGTTGAGTGCATAAATATTTACAATTGCTATATCTTCTTCTTAGATGGATCCTTTGATCATTATGTAGTGTCCTTCTTTGTCTCTTGTAATAGTCTTTATTTAAAGTCTATTTTGTGTGATACAAGAATTGCTACTCCAGCTTTCTGTTGATTTCCATTTGCATGGAATATCTTTTCCATCCCCTCAC
>NC_041221.1:132950923-132963013 GCF_002837175.3 Physeter macrocephalus
ATCCATTCTTCTGCCTCAGTTATTCTGCTGTTGATCCCATCTAGAGTATTTTTAATTTCATTTATTGTGTTGTTCATCATTGCTTGCTTCCTCTTTAGTTTTTGTAGGTCGTTGTTAAATGTTTCTTGCATTTTGTCTATTCTATTTCCAAGATTTTCGATCATCTTTACTATCATTATTCTGAATTCTTTTTCAGGTAGACTGCCTATTTCCTCTTCATTTGTTAGGTCTGGTGGGTTTTTATCTTGCTCTTTCATCTGCTGTGTGTTTTTCTGTTTTCTCATTTTGCTTATCTTACTGTGTTTGGGGTCTCCTTTTTACAGGCTGCAGGTTCGTAGTTTCGGTTGGTTTTGGTGGCTGTCCCCAGTGGCTAAGGTTGGTTCAGTGGGTTGAGTAGGTTTCCTGGTTGCGGGGACTAGTGCTTCTGTTCTGGTGGATGAGGCTGGATCTTGTCTTTCTGGTGAGCAGGTCCACGTCTGGTGGTGTGTTCGGGCATGTTGGTAGGCTTATTATGATTTTAGGCAGCCTCTGCTAATGGATGGACCTGTAGACCTTTCTTGCTCTTTGTTGGGGATAGGGTGTCCAGCACTGTTCGTTGCTGGTCCTTGAGTGAAGCTGGGTCTTGGTGTTGAGATGGAGATCTCTGGGAGATTTTAACCATTTGATTGTGGACCAGTGTCCTGAAGTTGGTTCTCCCACCTCAGAGACACAGCCCTGACGCCTGGCTGGAGCACCAAAAGCCTTTAATCCACACGGCTCAGAATAAAAGGGAGAAAAAATGGGAATAAAAGGGAGAAAAAATGAGAAAGAAAGAAAGGAAAGAAAGAAAGAAAGAGAAAGAAAGGGGGAGGGAGGAAGGAAAAGAAAGGAGGGAGGGAGCGAGGGAGGGAGGAAAGAGGATAAAATAAAGTAGGATAAAATAAAATAAAGTTATTAAAATAAAAAATAATTATTAAGGAGAAAAATTTTAAAAAGTAAAAGAAAAACAAAAACAAAAACAGGATGGTCAGAACCCCAGGACAAATGGTGAAAGCAAAGCTATACAGACAAAATCTCACACAAAAGCACACACATACACACTCACAAAAAGAGAAAAAGGGTAAAAAAAATATATATCTTGCTCTCAAAGTCCACCTCCTCAATTTGGGATGATTCTTTGTCTGTTCAGGTATTCCACAGATGCAGGGTACATCAAGTTGATTGTGGAGCTTTAATCCACTGCTTCTGAGGCTGTTGGGAGAGATTTCCCTTTCTCTTCTTTGTTTGCACAGCTCCAGGGGTTCTGCTTTGGATTTGGCCCCGCCTCTGTGTGTAGGTTGCCTGAGGGCGTCTGCTCATCGCTCAGACAGGACGGGTTTAAAGGAGCAGGTGATTCGGGGGCTTTGGCTCACTGAGGCCGGGGGGAAGGAGGGCTACGGATGCGGGGCGAGCCCGCGGTGGCAGAGGCCAGCATGACGTTGCACCAGCCTGAGGCGCGCCGTGCATTCTCCCGGGGACGTTGTCCCTGGATCCCGGGACCCTGGCAGTGGCGGGCTGCACGGGCTCCTGGGAGGGGAGGGGTGGAGAGTGACCTGTGCTCGCACACAGGCTTCTTGGTGGCTGCAGCAGCAGCCTTAGAGTCTCATGCCTGTCTCTGGTGTCTGTGCTGATAGCCGCGGCTCACGCCCATTTCTGGAGCTTCTTTAAGAGGCGCGCTTAATCCCCTCTCTTCGTGCACCAGGAAACAAAGAGGCAAGAAAAAGTCTCCTTTCTCTTCAGCAGCTCCGCGCTGGTCTCTGGAGCTCCTTTAAGCGGCGCGCTTAATCCCCTCTCCTGGCGCACCAGGAAACAGAGGCAAGAAAAATTCTCTGTAGATCTTTTAATGATGGCCATTCTGACCAGTGTTAGATGATGCCTCATTGTAAATAGTTTTGATTTGCATTTCTCTAATAATTAGTGATGTTGAGCATCTTTTCATGTGCCTGTTTAATGACTTTGACAGTTTTAATGAGTATGGGTCAAATAGTTTGTACAATGTCCCTCAATTGAGATTTGTCTGATGTTTTTCTCATGATTAGTTTGGGGTTACATGTTCTTGAAAGGAAAACCATAGAGATAAATTGCCATAAAAATCACATTTTACCAAGTGTACTTATGATCAACATATTTGTCACTGTTAATGTTGACTTTGATCAACTGGCTGAGGTAGTGTGTATAGTGTGTGTCAAGTTTCTCTACTGTAAAGTTACTCTTTTTTCCTCTTTCCGTACTGCCGTCTTAGAAATGAAGTCACTATTGCAGCCTATACATAAGGAGTGGGAAGCTTTGCTCTCTGTCCTTGAGGGTGAAGTATCCATGTGCATTATTTGGAATTGTACTGCACAGGAGATTTGTGTCTTGTTACATTTATTTATTTAATTTTTTTTTCCAGTATGGACTTATGGATATTTATTTTAAACTTCAGGTTATAATCCAGTACTACTTTATTTTGTTGCTCAAATTCATTCAGCCTTGGGCTTTGGGAGGTCTTTCATTTGGCTCCCGTGTCTCTTTGACATACCTCCATCATTGTGTACTTTTTTAAAAAAAGTACTTCTTTATGTTCTGGTGCTACAAGACGATCAAGGCTCATGTTGTGTATTTCTTGCCTCAGACGTAGAATAAATCATTTCTCCAAAGAGTACTGATTTTTTAAGGAGAAGGATGTCAAATTCTGAGATCTGGGTACTAGGTGTATTCACTGCTGCTGGATGCTGTTGTTTATACATCCTCTCGTCTAGTAGAACAAGGAAATATATGTGTATAGTAACATGTATATATACATATCTATAAATATATCTGTATGTAGTCATCTCTAACCATTTTAAGGTAGACATGAGTTCACACTGATGTCTCCAACTCTGATTCATTACTACATGTTCTAGCCTCTTCCCCTTGCATATCTGTAACTTCCCACTCCAACACTGAGAAAATTGGATCCCGCAGTCCACCAACAATTTACTTAATTGTTCGGTTCCAGTATACATGTGTAGCAGTATCAAAACCTACACTCCCATAGGGAACAACTTTATCAGTTGGAGCACAGTGCTTATGTATAGTTTTCTTTTGCCTTTAGGCTTATATTATAGATTTCACTCATTTAAAAGTTACTTAAGTCAGGGACGTTCACCCCAACCCCTTCAGTGAGGTTGTTACATACATTTGTAATACATTTAATTGCTTTGTCATGTTTTGCAGTTCATCTTGGGACTCTCCCAATTTCCTGCATGATTCTTTTGAAATTTGCATATATTAAGACTCACACTTTGTGCTGAAATGTTTTATGGATTTTGACAAATGCGTAATGTCATGCATTCCCCTTTGCTTTACCTATTTAACCCTGTTCCCTCCTCTTGGATGTAACCATTGATATGTTTACCACCTGTATAGTTTTGCCTTATCCAGAATGTCGTATAATTGGAATCCTTTACATACTGGCTCTTCTCCCTTAGCAATATTCATTTAAGATTCATCCATGTCTTCTCATAACTTGATAACTCATTTCTTTTTTTTCCCCAGTTTTATTGAGAGATAATTGACATAAATCACTGTATAAGTTTAAGGCATACAGCATGATGGTTTGATTTACATATATTGTGAAATGATTACCAAAATAACTTCAGCTTACATCTGTCATCTCATATAGATACCATAAAAAGAAAAGAAGAAAAGAAAAACATTTTCCTTGTGATGAGAACTCCTAGAATTTACTCTTAACAACATTTCTGTATGTCATACAGTAGTGTTAACTATAGTCATCATGTTGTGCATTGTGACCCTACTGCTTATTTATCTTATAGCTGGAAGAGTGTACGTTTTGACCACCTTTCTCTAATTCCCCCTCTCCACACCCTCTGCCTCTTTTAACTACAAGTCTGATTTATTTTCCTGTGAATTCTTTTAATTTTGTTTTGTTTTGTTTTTTGTTTTTTAAGATTCCACATATAACTGAGATTATACAGTATTTGTGTTTCTCTGTCTGACTTATTTCACTTAGTACAATGCCTTCACCGTCCATCCATGTTTTTGCAAATGGTAGGATTTCCTCTTTTTATGACTAAATAATATTCCATTGTGTATATATCCACAACTTGTTTGTCCATTCATACATCGACAGACAGGTTGTTTCCAAGTCTTGCTACTGTAAATAATGCCATGAACATGGGAGTGCAGATATCTTTTTAAGTTAGTGCTTTCATTTCTGTTGGATGTATTCCCAGAAGTGGAATTGGTGGATCATATGGTAGTTTTATTTAAAAATTTTTAAGGATTCTCAATACTGTTTTCCATAGTAGCTGTACCAATTTACAGTCCCACCAACAGTGCACAATAGTTCCCTTTTCTCCACATCCATGTCAGCATTTGTTATCTCTTGTTTTTTTGGTGATGGTCATTCTCACAGGCATGAGGTAATATCTCATTGTGGTTTTGATTTGCATTTCCCTAATGACTGGTGATGTTGACCATCTTTTCACGTACATGTTGACCTTTCACATATTTTCTTTGTAAAATGCCTAGGTCCTTTGCTCATTTCTTTTTTTTTTTTTTTTGCGGTACGCGGGCCTCTCACCGTTTTGGCCTCTCATGTTGCGGAGCACAGGCTCCAGACGTGCAGGCTCAGTGGCCATGGCTCACGGGCCCAGCCGCTCCGTGGCATGTGGGATCTTCCCGGACCGGGGCACGAACCCGCGTCCCCTGCATCGGCAGACGGGCTCTCAACCACTGCGCCACCAGGGAAGCCCCTTTGCTCATTTCTTAATTGAGCTATTTGTTATTTTGCTATTGAGTTGTATGAGTTCTTTATATATTTTGAACATTAACCTCTTATCAGATATATGGTTCTCAAATATTTTCCCCCTTTTCTAGGTTGTCTTTTCACTTTGTTGATGGTTTCTTTTGCTGTACAATGCTTTTTAGTTTGATGTAGTTACACCTGTTTATTTTTGATTTTGTTACTTGTGCTTCAGGCGTCATAGCTAAAAAAACAGTCATTACCAAAACCCATGTCAAGGAGCTTTATTCCTATGTTTTCTTCTAGAAGTGTCATAGTTTCAGGTCCTACATTTAAGTCTTTAATTCATTTTGAGTTAATTCTGGTGAGCGGTGTAAGATAGGGATCTAGTTTCATTCTTCTACATGTGAATATTCAGTTATCCCAGCATTGTTTATCAAAGAGACTGTCTTTTCTCCATTGACTATTCTTGGTTCCCATGTCAAGTATTAGTTGACCATGTATGTTTAGGTTTATTTCTGGGCTTTTGATTCTGTTCCATTGGTCTATGTGTCTGTTTTTATTACTGTTTTTATTATTGTAGCTTTATTGTATAGATTGGAATCAAGAAGTGTGATGCCTCCTGTTTTGTTCTTTCACAGGATTTCTTTGGCTATCAGCGTCTTTTGTGGTTCCACATATGTTTTTGGAGTGTTATTTTTTTCTACTTCTATAAAATGCCATTGGAATCTTGATAGGGGTTGCATAAATCTATAGACGGTTTTTAGGACTTCCCTAGTTGTCCAGTGGTTAAGACTCCGTGCTTACAATGCAGGGGGCTCGGGATTGATCCTTGGTTGGGGAACTAAGATCCCACATGCCACACAGTGCAGCCAAAAAACAAAAACAAGCAAAAATCTATAGATGGTTTTTTGTAGTATGGACATTTTAACAACATTAATTATTCCAATCCATGAACATGGGATACTTTTCTGTTTGTGTCTTTTTCAAGTTGTTTCATTATTGTCTTGTAGTTTTCAGAGTATAGATTTTTCACCCCCTTTGTTAAATTTACTCCTAAGCGTTTTATTTTACTTTATTTTTTGATGCTATTGTAAGTGGGATCAATTTCTTCATTTATTTTTCAGAAAAGTTGTTAGTACATAGAAGCACTACTGATTTTTGTATGGTAATTTTGTTTCCTGCAACCTTACTGAATTCATTGATTACATCTAACAGTTTTTTTGGTTGAGTCTTTGATTTTCTATGTATAAAATCATGTCATCTGCAAATAGAGACAATTTTACTTCTTCTGTTTCGATTCTGATACTTTTTATTTTTCTTGCCTGACTGCTCTAGCTGGGACCTCCAGTAGCATGTTGAATAGGAGTGGTAGAGTGGGCCACCCTTGTCTTGTTCCTTATCCTAGAGAAAAATCTTTCAAACTTTCACAATTGAGTATGATGTTAGCTGTGGGCTTGCCATACATTGACTTTTATTATGTTGATATGTGTCCCTTCTATGCCTAATTTGTTAAAAATTTTTATCATGAATATATGTTGAATTTTGTTGAATGCTTTTTCTGCATCTATTGAGATGATAATATGATTCTTTTCTTTTTTTCTATTAACGTGATGTTTCACATTGTTTTATATATGTTGAACCATCCTTGCAACCCAGGCATAAATCACACTTGATCATGGTGAATGATCCTTTTAATGTGTTGCTGAATTCAGTTTGGTAGTATTTTATTGAGAATTTTTGCATCTATATTGTTCAGGGATATTGGTCTAGTTTTCTTTTCTAGTAGTGTCCTTTTCTCGTTTTGGTATCTGGATAATGCCAGCCTTGTAAAATGAATTGGGGGATGTTTCATCCTCTTCAATATTTTGGAAGAGTTTGAGAAGCATATGAGTTAATTTTTCTTTAAGCTTTGGTTAAGTTCACCAGTGAAGCCATCCAGTCCTCAGTTTTTCTTTGTTGGGAGATTTTTGATTACTGATTCAGTCTCTGAAAAAGATTTTCTTTTCTTTTTTTTTTTCTGTTTCGTATTGGTAAGTTGTGCATTTCTAAGTTTTTTCCATTTTTTCTAAGTCGTTCAGTTTGTTGGCATATAGTGTTCATAGTAGCCTCATGATCCTTTGTATTTCTGTGGAATAACTGTAATGTCTGTTTTTCATTTATAATTTTATTGATTTGGATTCTCTCTTTTTCTTGGTTAGTCTAGCTAAGGATTTGTTAATTTTGTTTATCTTTTCAAAGAACCAACTTCTTAGTTTGATTAATCCTTTCTATTGTTTTTGCTTGTTCTCCATTTCAATTATTTCTGCTCTGATCTTTATTATTTCCTTCCTTCTGCTAACTTTGGGCTCAGTTTGTTCTTCTTTTTCTAGTTCCTTAAAGAGTAGAGTTAGGTTTATTTGGGATCTTTCTTGCTTCTTAATGTAGGCATTTATTGCTATGAATTTCCCTCTTAGAACTGTTTTTGCTACATCCTATAAGTTCTGGTTTGCTGTGTTTCCATTCACATTTGTCTCAGGAAACTTTTAAATTTCCCCCTTAATTTCTTTTTTGATTCATTGGTTGTTCAGAACAGTGCTGTTTAATTTCCATGTGTTCATGAATTTTCCAGTTTCCCTCTTGTTATTGATTTCTAGTCTGATGCCACTGTGGTCAGGGAAGATAATTGGTATAATTTCATTCTTTTTTAATCTGCTAAGGCTTGTTTTGTCATCTAACATATGGTCTGTCATAGAAAATGTTCTATGTGCACTTGAGAAGAATGTGTGTTCTGCTGTTGTGGATGGAACGTTCTGTGTATGTCTTTTAGGTACCTGTAATCTATAGTGTTGTTCAAATCTTCGTTTTCCTTATTGATTCTCTGTCTGGATGATCTATCCATTATTGAGAGTGGGGTACTAAAGTCCCCAACTATTATTGTATTACTATTTGTTTGTGCTTTTAGTTCTGTTAAGTTTTGCTTTATATATTTAGATGCTGTGTTATTGGGCATACAAATGTTTACAACTGTTATATCTTGATGGATTGACCACTTTATCATTATGTAATGACCTTCTTTGTCTCTTTTTACCATTTTTAGCTTAAAGTCTGTTTTGTCTGATGTAAATATAGCTGCTCTTGCTTTTTTGTTGTTGTTACCATTTGCTTGAAATGACTTTTTCCATCCCTTCACTTTCAATCAATGTGTGTCTTTAAGGCTAAAGTGTGTCTCTTGTAGGCAGTGTGGTTTTGGATATTGTTTTTAAAATTTATTCAGATGTTCTCTGTCTTTTGATTGGAAAATTTAATCTGTTTACATTTAAAGTAATTATTGATAGGTACAGACTTACTATTGCCATTTTGTTAATTGTTTTCTGGTTGTTTTGTAGATCCATTGCTCCTTATTTTTGTCCTGCTGTTTGTTTTCTTGTTTCGATGTCTTCTTATATTAATATGTTTTAACTTCTTTATCTTGTTCTTTTGTTTAACTGCTATGGGTTTTTCCCTTGTGGTTACTGTGAGGCTTACATAAAATATCTTAAAATTATAGCACCCTATTTTAAGCTGATACCAACTTAACTTTAATAGAATTCCCAAACCTCACATTTTACTTCTCCTCCCCCTCACATCTTAGGTTATTGCTGTTAAAATTTACGTACTTTTGTATTGTGTAACTATTAACAGATTATTGTAGTTATGGTTATTTTTACTATGTTCATTTTTTAAAAAACGTTTAAAGTTGTAGGCAAATTATGCATCCCCATTACCAAGTTATAAACTCTAACTTTGACTATATATTTACCAGTGAGTTTTACACTACCTTTTTATGTTTTTATGATGTTAATTAGTGTCTTTCTACTTCCACTTAAAGAATTCCCTTAAGCATTTCTTGTAAGGCAGGTTTAGAGGATATGAACTCCTTGAGCTTTTTTTGTTTATTTGTTTAGGAAAGTCTTTATTTTGCCTTCATTTCTGAAGATCAGCTTTGCCACGCATAGTATTCTTGGTTGACGCTTGTTTTCTTTCAAGATTTTGAATATGTCATCCCATTCTCTCCTGGCTTAAAATATTTCTCTTGAAGAATCCACCAGTTGTCTTATAGGTGTTCCCCAGTATGAAAATTCTGTTTTTTTCTTGCTGCTTTTAAAATACTTTCTTTCTCTTTGACTTTTGACAGTTTTATTATAATGTGTCTTGGTGTAGTCCTATTCAAGTTTAACTTATTTAGGATTCTTTATTTATATTCTTTTCATGAATCTGGATGTTTATTTCTTTTTCCAGGTTCAGGAAGTTTTCAGGCATTATCGCTTTGAGTATACTTTTTGTGCCTTTCTCTTTCTCTTCTACTTCTGTAATTCCCATAATGCAGATATTTTCTTTTCATTGTGTCCCATGAATCTGGTAGGCTTTCATCACTCTTTTTCATTCTTTTCTTTTCTTCTGACTGGTAATTTCTAATGTCCTATCTTCTAGGTCACTGATTATTTTTTCTGCATGGTCGAGTTTGCTTTTGAAACTCTATTGAATTCTTCAGTTCATTCATTGTATTTTTCAACTCTAGGATTTCTCTAAGGGTTTTGTTTTGCTTTGTTTTTTGATGATTTCTGTTGTACTGTCGAACATTTCATTTTGTTCATGCATTATTCTCCAAATTTTGTTTAGTTGTTTGTATGTGCTTGTAGTTCATTAAACTTCTTTAAAACGATTATTCTGAATTTGTTGTCTGACAATTCATAGATCTCCATTATTTTTGTGATCAGTTATTAGAGTTTTATTGGTTTCCTTTAATATTGTCATATTTACCTGTTTTTTTTGTGATCCTTGGTTTCTTATATTGATACGTGCACATTTGAATAATTGCCTTTCTTCCTCTTCGAGACTTTACAGGTTTGCTTTAGAAGAGACAGATTTTCAGCAGTACGCTTAGTTTGGGTTTCTGGATGTGACTCCTGGTAAGTCCTTGGGTAGGTGAGGCTTGCTATTTTGGTATATTTTTGGTCAAGGCAACAGAACTCTGAGATTGGGGGTGGCAGGGAGTGTGCCATGGCTGATAGTAGCTTGATATGACATCTGGCTTGGGTCCCTTCTGAAGTGAGGCTGTAAGATGGGCTCTTTAGTTGCATGGATTCTTTGGTGAGACTTAACACATGGTTAGAATTGGATACTACATTCATTAGTAGGTGGGGCTATGAATTAGATTCCTTGCCCTGGTGGGGCATCGGGACAGAACCCAGGGCCTCTACAGCTCATTGCTTGGGGACCTGAATTGGGCAAGAGTGTGCACTGAATACCCTGGTCAGGTGAAGTCACTGGTTTTGCTCCGCAGTTTGGGGAAGCCATGAGCTATGCTCTCTGTTCAAGTGCTACTGTAAGCAGGGCTGTTCCATGGGCTATGCAGCTTCCTGTGTGCTCTGGTTAGGTTCCCTGGTCAGACAGTTGGATGATATATTCAGAAATGACTGGGGCTAGAAATTAGTTTCCCTTCCTGGGTGCAGTGGGGGAAGCAGCTCTAAAGCTGGTAAAGCTCTTTGTTTGTTGTCAAGTGGACCCATGTCCTAATTTTCCTGGTCAGTGGACCTGTAGTCCACTGGCTTTGCTCTGAAGTCTGTAGGCTACCAACTCTACTTGAGTGACACTGGGCTGCACAGCTTCTAGGAGTTCTCACCAGTCTTTCTGGTCAGATGGGGCCCAAGGGCCACAGTGGTAGGTCTGTGTCTCAATTCCTTTGCTTGGGTGGTCAGGAGAGTAGTGGCTTAAGGCAACTCTTAGTTTCCTAGACTTTCCAGCTGAGGCAGCCTGGGAGTTACCCTCAATTTTAAATTTATTTATTTATTTATTATTATTATTTTTTAACATCTTTATTGGAGTATAATTGCATTAAAATGGTGTTATAGTTTCTGCTTTATAACAAAGTGAATCGGCTATACATATACATATATCCCCATATCTCCTTCCTCTTGCATCTCCCTCACACCCTCCCTATCCTGCCCCTCTAGGTGGTCACAAAGCACTGGGCTAATCTTCCTGTGCTATGTGGCTGTTTCCCACTAGCTATCTATTTTACATTTGGTAGTGTATATATGTCCATGCCACTCTCTCACTTTGTCTCAGCTTACCCTTCCCCCTCCCCGTGTCCACTGGTCCATTATCTACATCTGCACCTTTATTCCTGTCCTGCCCCTAGGTTCTTCAGAAGCTTTTTTTTTTTTAGATTCCATATATATGTGTTAGCATATGGTATTTGTTTTTCTTTCTGATGTGCTTCACTCTGTATCACATACTCTAGGTCCATCCACCTCACTACAAATAAATCAATTTTGGTTTTTTTAACGGCTGAGTAATATTCCATTGTATATACATGCCACATCCTCTTTATCCATTCATCTTTCGTTGGACACTTAGGTTGCTTCCATATCCTGGCTATTGTAAATAGAGCTGCAATGAACATTTTGGTACATGACTCTTTTTGAATTATGGTTTTCTCAGGGTATATGCCCAGTAGTGGGATTGCTGGGTCATATGGTAGTTCTATTTTTCGTTTTTTAAGGAACCTCTTCTCCATAGTGGCTGTATCAATTTACATTCCCACCAACAGTGCAAGAGGGTTCCCTTTTCTCCACACCTTCTCCAGCATTTAAGGTGTGTAGATTTTTTTTTAACATCTTTATTGGAGTATAACTGTTTTACAATGGTGTGTTAGTTTCTGCTTTACAACAAAGTGAATCAGTTATACATATACATAAGTTCCTGTATCTCTTCCCTCTTGCGTCTCCCTCCCTCCCACCCTCCCTATCCCACCTCTCTAGGTGGTCACAAAGCACTGAGCTGATCTCCATGTGCCATGCGGCTGCTTCCCACTAGCTATCCAGTTTGTAGATTTTTTTGATGATGCCCCTTCTGACCGGTGTGCAGTGATACCTCATTGTAGTTTTGATTTGTATTTCTCTAATGATTAGCGTTGTTGAGCACTGTTTCATGTGTTTGTTGGCAATCTGTATATCTTCTTTGGAGAAATGTCTATTTAGGTCTTCTGCCCATTTTTTGGATTGGGTTGTTTGTTTTCTTATTATTGAGCTGCATGAGCTGCTTGTGAATTGTGGAGATTAATCCTTTGTCAGTTACTTCATTTGCAAATATTTGCTCCCATTCTGAGGGTTGTCTTTTCGTCTTGTGTATGGTTTCCTTTGCTGTGCAAAAGCTTTTAAGTTTCATTAGGTCCCATTTGTTTATTTTTGTTTTTATTTCCACTTCTCTAGGAGGTGGGTCTAAAAGGATCTTGCTGTGATTTATGTCATGGAGTGTTCTGCCTATGTTTTCCTCTAAGAGTTTTAGTGTCTGGCCTTATGTTTAGGTCTTTAATC
>NC_041221.1:132963643-133002805 GCF_002837175.3 Physeter macrocephalus
CTCCATACTGTTCTCCATAGTGGCTGTATCAATTTACATTATTCCCACCAGCAGTGCAAGAGGGTTCCCTTTTCTCCACACCCTCTCCAGCATTTATTGTTTCTAGAGTTTTTGATGATGGCCAATCTGACCGGTGTGAGATGATATCTCATTGTCGTTTTGATTTGCATTTCTCTAATGATTAATGATGTTGAGCATTCTTTCATGTGTTTGTTGGCGATCTGTATATCTTCTTTGGAGAAATGTCTATTTAGTTCTTCTGCCCATTTTTGGATTGGGTTGTTTGTTTTTTTGTTATTGAGCTGCAAGAGTTGCTTATAAATTTTGGATATTAGTCCTTTGTCAGTTGCTTCGTTTGCAAATATTTTCTCCCATTCTGAGGGTTGTCTTTTGGTCTTGTTTATGGTATTCTTTGCTGTGCAAAAGCTTTTAAGTTTCATTAGGTCCCATTTGTTTATTTTTGTTTTTATTTCCATTTCTCTAGGAGATGGGTCAAAAAGGATCTTGCTGTGATTTATGTCATAGAGTGTTCTGCCTATGTTTTCCTCTAAGAGTTTGATAGTGTCTGGCCTTACATTTAGGTCTTTAACCCATTTTGAGTTTATTTTTGTGTGTGGTGTTAGGGAGTGTTCTAATTTCATTCTTTTACATGTAGCTGTCCAGTTTTCCCAGCACCACTTATTGAAGAGGCTGTCTTTTCTCCATTATCTATTCTTGCCTCCTTTATCAAAGATAAGGTGACCATATGTGCGTGGGTTTATCTCTGGGCTCTCTATCTTGTTCCATTGATCTATACTTCTGTTTTTGTGCCAGTAACATACTGTCTTCATTACTGCAGCTTCGTAGTATAGTCTGAAGTCAGGGAGCCTGATCCCTCCAGCTCCGTTTTTCTTTCTCAGATTGCTTTCGCTATTTGGGGTCTTTTGCATTTCCATACCAATTGTGAAATTTTTTGTTCTAGTTCTGTGAAAAATGCCAGTGGTAGTTTGATAGGGATTGCATTGAATCTGTAGATTGCTTTGGGTAGTAGAGACAGTTTCACAATGTTGATTCTTCCAATCCAAGAACATGGTATATTTCTCCACCTATTTATTTTCACAGTATTGATTCTTCCAATCCAAGAACCTGTTGGATATCCCTCCATCTGTTTCTATCATCTTTAATTTCTTTCATCAGTGTCTTATAGTTTTCTGCATACAGGTCTTAGGTCTCTTTAGGTAGGTTTATTCCTAGTTATTTTGTTCTTTTTGTTGCAGTGGTAAATGAGAGTGTTTCCTTAATTTCTCTTTCAGATTTTTCATCATTAGTGTATAGGAATGCAAGAGATTTCTGTGCATTAATTTTGTATCCTGCTACTTTACCAAATTCATTGATTAGCTCTAGTAGTTTCCTGGTAGCCTCCTTAGGATTCTCTATGTATAGTATCATGTCATCTGCAAACAGTGACAGCTTTACTTCTTCTTTTCAGATTTGGATTCCTTTTATTTCTTTTTCTTCTCTGATTGCTGTGGCTAGAACTTCCAAAACTATGTTGAATAAGAGTGGTGAGAGTGGGCAACCTTGTCTTGTTCCTGATCTTAGTGGAAATGGTTTCAGTTTTTCACCATTGAGAACAATGCTGGCTGTAGCTGATTGCTGTGACTAAAACTTCCAAAACTATGTTGAATAATAGTGGTGAGAGTGGGCAACCTTGTCTTGTTCCTGATCTTAGTGGAAATGGTTTCAGTTTTTCACCATTGAGAACGATGCTGGCTTTGGTTTGTCATATATGGCCTTTATTATGTTGAGGTAAGTTCCCTCTAAGCCTACTTTCTGGAGGGTTTTTATCATAAATGGGTGTTGAATTTTGTTGAAAGATTTCTCTGCATCTATTGAGATTATCATATGGTTTTTCTCCTTCAATATGTTAATATGGTGTATCACATTGTTTGATTTGCGTATATTGAAGAATCCTTGCATTCCTGGGATAAACCCCGCTTGATCATGGTGTATGATCCTTTTAATGTGCTGTTGGATTCTGTTTGCTAGTATTTTGTTGAGGATTTTTGCAACTATTTTCATCACTGATATTGGCCTGTTGTGTTCTTTCTTTGTGACATCTTTGTCTGGTTTTGGTATCAGGGTGACGGTGGCCTTGTAGAATGAGTTTGGGAGTGTTCCTCCCTCTGCTATATTTTGGAAGAGTTTGAGAAGGATAGGTGTTAGCTCTTCTTTTAGTGTTTGATAGAATTCGCCTGTGAAGCCGTCTGGTCCTGGGCTTTTGTTTGTTGGAAGATTTTTAATCACAGTTTCAATTTCAGTGCTTGTGATTGGTCTGTTTATATTTTCTATCTCTTCCTGGTTTTGTCTTGGAATGTTCTGCTTTTCTAAGAATTTGTCCATTTCTTCCAGGTTGTCCATTTTATTGGCATATAGTTGCTTGTAGGAATCTCTCATGTTCCTGTGTATTTGTGCAGTGTCAGTTGTTAATTCTCCTTTTTCATTTTTAATTCTGCTGATTTGAGTCTTCTCCCCTTTTCTCCTGATGAGTCTGGCTAATGGTTTATCAATTTTGTTTATCTTCTCAAAGAACCATCTTTTAGTTTTATTGATCTTTGCTATTGTTTCGTCATTTCTTTTTCATTTATTTCTGCTCTGATCTTTATGATTTCTCTCCTTCTGCTAACTTCGGGGATCTTTTTTTCTTCTTTCTCTAATTGCTTTAAGTGTAAGATTAGGTAGTTTATTTGAGATGTTTCTTGTTTTTAATGTAGGATTGTATTGCTATAAACTTCCCTCTTAGAACTGCTTTTGTTGCATCACATAGGTTTCGGGCCGTCATGTTTTCATTGTCATTTGTTTCTAGGTAGTTTTTGATTTCCTCTTTGATTTCTTCAGTGATCTCTTGGTTATTAAGTAGTGTATTGTTTAGCCTCTATGTGTTTGTATTTTTTACAAATTTTTTCCCTGTAATTGATATCTAGTCTCATAGCGTTTTGGTCAGAAAATATACTTGATACAATTTTAATTTTCTTAAATTTCCCAAGGCCTGATTTGTGACCCAAGATATCTCTCCTGGTGAATGTTCCATGAGCACCTGAGAAGAAAGTGTATTCTGTTGTTCCTGGATGGAATGTCCTATAAGTATCAATTAAGTGCATCTTGTGTAATGTACCATTAAAAGCTTGTGTTTCCTTATTTATTTTCTTTTTTATGATGTGTCCATTGGTGAAAGTAGGGTGTTAAAGTCCCCTACTATGATTGTGTTACTGTCGATTTCCCCTTTTATGGCTGTTAGCATTTGCCTGCTGTATTAAGGTCCTCCGATGTTGGGTATATAAATATTTACAATTGTTATATCTTCTTCTTGCACTGATCCCTTGATCATTATGTTGTGTCCTTCTTTGTCTCTTGTAATGGTCTTTATTTTAAAGTCTGTTTTGTCTGATATGAAAATTGTTACTCCAGCTTTCTTTTGATTTCCATTTGCATGGAATATCTTTTTCCCTTCCCTCACTTTCAGTCTGTATGTGTCCCTAGGTCTGAAGTGGGTTTCTTATAGACAGCATATATATGGGTCTTGTTTTTGTATCCATTCAGCCAGTCTGTGTCTTTTGGTGGGAGCATTTAATCCATTTATATTTAAGGTAATTCTTGATATGTATGTTCCTATTACCATTTTAAAAATTGTTTTGGGTTTGTTATTGTAGGTCTTTTCCTTGTCTTGTGTCTACTGCCTAGAGAAGTTCCTTTAGCCTTTGGTGTAAAGCTGGTTGCATGGTGCTGAATTCTCTTAGCTTTTGCTTGTCTGTAACGGTTGAATTTCTCCATCGAATCAGAATGAGATCCTTGCTGGGTAGGGTAATCTTGGTTGTAGGTATTTCCCTTTCATCACTTTAAATACATCCTGCCACTACCTTCTGGCTTGCAGGGTTTCTGCTGAAAGAGCAACTGTTAACCTTATGGGGATTCCCTTGTATGTTATTTGTTGTTTTTCCTTTGCTGCTTTTAATATTTTTTCTTTGTATTTAAATTTTGATAGTTTAATTAATATGTGTCTTGGCATGTTTCTCCTTGAATTTATCCTATATGGGACTCTATGTGCTTCCTGGAGTTGATTGACTATTTCCTTTCCCATGTTAGGGAAGTTTTCAACTATAATCTCTTCAAATATTTTCTTATTCCCTTTCTTTTTCTCTTCCTTTTCTGTGACCCCTATAATTCGAATGTTGGTGCGTTTAATGTTGTCCCAGAGGTCTCCGTAACTGTCCTCAATTCTTTTCATTTTTTTTTTCTTTATTCTGCTCTGCGGTAGTTATTTCCACTATTTTATCTTCCAGGTCACTTATCAGTTCTTCTGGCTTAGTTATGCTGCTATTGATTTCTTCTAGTGAATTTTTAATTTCATATATTGTGTTGTTCATCATTGCTTGTTTGCTCTTTAGTTCTTCTAGGTCCTTGTTAAACATTTCTTGTGTTTTCTCCATTCTATTTCCAAGATTTTGGATCATCTTTACTATCATTACTCTGAATCCTTTTTCAGGTAGACGGCCTATTTTCTCTTCATTTGTTTGGTCTGTTGGGTTTTTGCATTGCTCCTTCATCTGCTGTGTGTTTTTCTGTCCTCTCATTTTGCTTAACTTACTGTGTTTGGGGTCTCCTTTTTGTAGTCTGCAGGTTTGTAGTTCCTGTTGTTTTGGTGTCTCCCTCCAGTGGCTAAGGTTCGTTCCATGTGTTGTGTAGGCTTCCTGGTGGAGGGGATTGGTGCCTGTGTTCTGATGGATGAGGCTGGATCTTGTCTTTCTGGTGGGCAGGACCACGTTCGGTGGTGGGTTTTGCAGTGTCTGTGACTTTATAATGATTTTAGGCAACCTCTCTGCTAATGGGTGGGGTTGTGTTCCTCTCTTGCTAGTTGTTTGTCATAGGGTGTCCAGCAGTGTAGCTTGCTGGTCATTGAGTGGAGCTGGGTCTTAGTGTTGAGATGGAGATCTCTGGGAGAGCTTTTGCTGTTTGATATTACATGTAGCCGGGAGGTCTCTGCTGGACCAAAGTCCTGAACTCAGCTCTTCCACCTAAGAGGCACAAGCCTGATGCCTGTCTGGAGCACCAAGACCCTGTCAGCCACACGGCTCAGAATGAAAGGGTGAAATAAAGAAAGAACCAATGAAAGAAAAAATTAAACGAAATAAAATAAAGTTATTAAAATAAAAAATAAAAAAAATTATTCAAAATGAAAAAAATTTAAAAGTAATAAAGAAAAAGAAAAAAAAAGAAAGAAGAGAGCATCCAAACCAAAAGACAAATCCACCAATTATAGCCAGTACTAAAAACTATACTAAAAAAGACAAAAACAAACCAAAAAAAAAATGGACCGACAGAACCCTAGGACAAATGGTAAAAGCAAAGCTATACAGGCAAAATCACACAAAGAAGCATACACATACACAGTCACAAAAAGAGAAAAAGGAAAAAAATGGATATATCTATATATGTTTAAAAAAAAAAGGAAGTGAGCAACGAAATCAATAAACAAATCCACCAATGATAATAAAGGCTAAATACTAAATAAAGATAAACAAAACCAAAACTAAATTGGATGCAGAAAGCAAACCCCAAGTCTACCGTTGCTCCCAAAGTCCACCGCCTCAATTTTGGAATGATTTGTCGTCTATTCAGGTATTCCAGAGATGCAGGGTACATCAAGTTGATTGTGGAGATTTAATCCGCTGCTCCTGTGGCTGCTGGGAGAAATGTCCCTTTCTCTTCTTTGTTCGCACAAATCCTGGGGTTCAGCTTTGGTTTTGGCTCCGCCTCTGCGTGCAGGTTGCCTGAAGGCATCTGTTCTTTGCTCAGACAGGATGGGGTTAAAGTAGCAGCTGATTAGGGGGCTCTGGCTCACTCAGACCTGTGGTGCCAGGAGTACAGAACGTGGGGCGAGCCTGTGGTGGCAGAGGCAGGTGTGATGTTGCACCAGCCTGAGGTGCGCCGTGTGTTCTCCTGGGGAAGTTGTCCCTGGATCACGGGACCTTGGCAGTGGCGGGCTGCACAGGCTCCTGGGAGGGGAGGTGTGCATAGTGACCTGTGCTTGCACACAGGCTTCTTGGTGGCTACAGTGGCAGCCTTAGCGTTTCATGCCCGTCTCTGTTGTCTGTGCTGATAGCCACAGCTCACACCCATCTCTGGAGCTCACTTAGGCGGTGCTCTGAATCCCCTCTCCTTGCGCACCCTGAAACAATGGTCTCTTGCCTCTTAGGCAGGTCCAGACTTTTTACCGGACTCCCTTCCGGCTAGCTGTGGTGCACTAGCCCCCTTCAGGCTGTGTTCATGCAGCCAACCCCAGTCCTCTCCCTGGGATATGACATCCGAAGCCCGAGCCTCAGCTCCCTGCCCTCACCTGCCCCGGAGGGTGAGCAGACAAGCCTCTCGGGCTGGTGAGTGCTGGTCGGCACCGATCCTCTGTGCGGGAATCTCTTTGCTTTGCCCTCTGCACCCCTCTTGTTGCTCTCTCCTCCATGGCTCTGAAACTTCCCTCCCACCCACCCCCTATCTCCGCCAGTGAAGTGGCTTCCTAGTGTGTGGAAACTTGTCGTCCTTCATAGCTCCCTCCCAGAGGGGCAGGTCCCATCCCTATTCTTTTGTCTCTGTTTTTTCTTTTTTCTTTTGCACCTCAAGCTGTTGCAAAGTCATGTTGGCCTCTGCTGCCGCAGGCTTGCCCCGCATTCTGTACCCCTGGCACCACAGGTCTGAGTGAGCCAGAGCCCCCTAATCAGCTGCTACTTTAACCCCGTCCTGTCTGAGCAAAGAACAGATGCCCTCAGGCAACCTACATGCAGAGGCGGAGCCAAAACCAAAGCTGAACCCCAGGATTTGTGCGAACAAAGAAGAGAAAGGGAAATTTCTCCCAGCAGCCACAGGAGCAGCGGATTAAATCTCCGCAATCAACTTGATATACCCTGCGTCTCTGGAATACCTGAATAGATGACGAATCATCCCAAAATTGAGGTGGTGGACTTTGGGAGCAACGGTAGACTTGGGGTTTGCTTTCTGCATCTAATTTGGTTTTGGTTTTGTTTATCTTTGTTGAGTATTCAGCCTTTATTATCATTGGGGATAATATCACAGCCTGAAGGGGGTTGGTGCGCCACAGCTAGCCAGGAGGTAGTCTGGCAAAAAGTCTGGACCCAGGTATGTGGGGAGTTTCTTGCCTTTTGGGAAGTCTGAGGTCTTCTGCCAGCGTTCAGTAGGTGTTCTGTAGGAGTTGTTCCACATGTAGATGTATTTCTGATGTATTTGTGAGGAGGAAGGTGATCTCCACATCTAACTCCTCCACCTTCTTGAAGGTTTCCTGTACCCTCATTTTTTAAAATTGTTGAATAATACTCCATTGCATGGATGTACCAGTTTGTTTACCTCTGAAGGACATTTTGGTTGCTTCCAGCTTGGGGTGATTATTAATAAAGCTACTAAAAACATTCATGTTTGTGTGGATATAAGTTTCTAATTTGGTAAATACTTCAAAGTATAATTGCTGGATTGTATGGTAACTATAGCTAGCTTCGTAAGTAACTGCCGAGCTGTTTTCTAAAGTGCTTTACCACTTTCATTTCTTACCGGTAGTGATTGAGAGTTCCTTTTATTCCATGTCTTCAGTAGTCATCAGTATTGTCAGGCTTTAAAAATTTAATTTAATTTTAGTTTTTATTTGTGCCACTCTAATAGGTGTATAGTGGTATCTTACTGTTGTTTTAATATTCAATTCCCTAATGACATATGATGTTAAAAATGTTTTCGTTTCTTTTCCTGTTTTTAAACTTAAAGCTCTTTTGTGTTCTTTTTACTTAATTAGTTTATTTATTTTTGGCTGCGTTGGGTCTTCGTTGCTGCATGTGGGCTTTCTCTAGCTGCGGCAAGTGGGGGGCTACTCTTTGTTGCAGTGTCCTGGCCTCTCATTGCGATGGCTTCTCTTGTTGTGGAGCACGGGCTCTATGCACGCAGGCTTCAGTAGTTGTGGCGCGTGGGCTCAGTAGTTGTGGCTCACGGGGTCTAGAGCACAGGCTCAGTAGTTGTGGCACATGGGCTTAGTTGCTCCATGGCATGTGGGATCTTTCCAGACCAGGGCTTGAACCCATGTCGCCTGCATTGGCAAGCGTATTCTTAACCACTGCGCCACTAGGGAAGTCCCTAAACATATTTTATTATGCTTATTTGTTATTTGTAAATCTTTGGTGTTGTAATATTTGCCTACTTTTTAATTTGGTTGTTTATTTTCTTATTGTTGAGTTTTCAGAGTCTTTTGTACATTTGGAATACAAGTCCTTTATCAGATATATATTTTGAAAATATTTTCTCCCAATTTGTGTCTTGTCTTTTGATTCTCTTAACAGTGCTTGGTGCCAACTGATAAGAATGGATTTTATTTTCTAATAAGAGTTAAAGTTATTAAGACAGTATTTGTTTTATTTTTTAAACTTATTTTTATTTAATTCTCTAAACAAATCATGTGTGTTTTAACATCTTTGTGTGCTGAATTCAACATCTGGATCTGGTTTTTATTGATGGCTTCTTTACTGAGTATGGGTCACACATTCCCATTTTTCTTCCCCCACCCCCCTGCCTTGGGTGTGTAAGTTTTGATTGTGTGCTGGATATTGGTAATGATATGTTTAAGCAACTCTGGAGTCTGAAATCTTCCTCTGAGGAGTGTTAATTTTTGTTCCATTTGGCAATTCACTTACTGGTTGATCACCTTCAACCTGTTTAGACTTGATTTTATAATTTATTTAGGGTGGATCTGTGAAAAGCCTGAGGTGTTGTCTTAGCTGTTCTAACTTGGTGAGACTCAGCCTCCAGATTTTATCTTCCCGTTTCGATCTTGTCAGGTCCTGGTCTTAGGCTTTGTTAGGATAGGTCTTGAATATACTTTATTTTAGGATGCAATCTTTACTTTTTAGACTCAGCCTTTCTTTTGTCTCACCTGAATATCTGGGATGCTATTGAGGTGTTAAAGAATTTTGTCCTCTTAGGCTAGATTTGACCAATGTCCTGTAGTATGCTTGACTGCTATTATCTTTTTTTAAAATATTTTGTCTCTGTAGCAGCCAGTAAGTCTCATTTTGTCTATTATCTATATAATCACAGAGCAGTGTTCAGCTGAAACCTTGTGGAGAACTCTCAAGAGGCTTGCAGGGCACCCTCCTGCACAATTCCCATATATATGGACTCTGCTCTTCAGATTTCAGTAGCTCCAGATGCCCAAACTGTGATCTCTTTCTCCTCAGCCCAGTGGGATTGCCATGCTCTGATTGTACTCTAGCTCAGTATGCAGTGGTCAGGAAATTGTTCCTATGCAGATGACTAGGGCTCTCATGGGACTCACTCATAAGTTCTCCTTCCCTTAAGGATCACAGAATTTCACTGCTAGTCAGCCTGTGTCTCTAAACAGTTGCCTCATATATTTTGTCCAGGTTTATAGTTGTTTTCAGTGGGAGGGTCCACTGAAATCCAGTAACTCCATAATAGCTAGAAAAAGAAATCTCAGCATGACAGTATGTTTTGATTCTTGTCATCTTTGAAAGACTCTCTTAAATGCCACCTCTTCCTTGAAGTATCTCCTGATAATGTCAGAATTAATCTTTTCTCCCTTTCTTGTCCATTGTTTTTTGCACTTCTGTTATCACCATGAAACATGAAAGATATATCACATCCTACATCTAGTTATTTGAGGGGTGCCATCATTGTATTACAGCTAATTATTGTCTTTGGGGGCTAACAGGATTGGGGAGGGGCTGTCATAATCTTGTTCTACTCTCAAGGTCAGTGACCAGCAGGATGCCTTCTCACATGCTGCATGTTTTGCTCCCCCACTAAAGGGAAGCTCCTTAAGAGGAAGAACTATATATTTTTAATCTTTGTTTCTTCTCATTATGCCTAACATAGTGCTTGAGACAGTGACGATGATGAAAATTAAGAATAACACCAAACATTTATTGAGTGCTTTTTATCTGCCAGGCACTAGACTAAATGCTAGACTAAGCATTTTATTTAATGAACAGTCATTTGTATGGCGTTTACCATGTGCCAAGTATTATTCTAAGCACTTACAAGTATTAATTTATGTACACAGGTCATCTCATTTAAGCCACACAAGAACTTTATGAGGAGCTCTATATTATCTCCATCTTATAGATGAGAAAACTGAGGATTGGGAAAGTTAGGTAACTTTCTCAAATGCTCACACATCTAATAGTTAGGGTACAGCTGAAACAGCCTGGGACCCGGGACTCTTTGCTGCATGCAGTGCTTGCACCTGGACAAATGTCTCCCTGAGCTACAAATTACAAAGAAACTATATGTGACTAAAAATAACTGTATGCATATACAGTTGGTGCAAATTCTGGACAAAAAGATACAAGAAGACCCAAAAACCCAACTGCCACTGCTGAAGAGCGGGGAGCAAAAACAGGGTGTCAGGAGCAAAAGCAGGGTACTGCACATGCTTCCCTGCACTCGGCGCCACCAAAGGGGTGGGAAAAACATCTAAGCCACTCCTCCAGCCCGACCCCTGGACACATCCCTACCCTCACCCTATATAAGGAACCAGCTTGCACCCCCTCAGGGAGGGAACAAGGGAACCTGTTGTTTGTTCTCTCTCCCCCCTGCTATAGCAGGGGCCCCAGTAAAGCCTTGCCTGGATTTCTTGTCTGGCCTCTAGTCAATTTCTGTTGATTTGGGAAGGCCAAGAACCCTGGTTGGTATCAGAGCTAGTAGGTGGTCATCAGATATTTGTTAAATTACATACAGTTTATAGCTTATACTTGGTAATGTTTCACTCCACCTTTACAGGGAGTAATATTATACCAATGCACATAATGTGTACACACCCTGCAGGGATTTGTCTGGTCGTTCCAGCTAGCTGCATGCAATATCCTGAACCAAGGTGTTAATGCCAGAACTAAAACTTTTTGGAAAAGGAAGCCCTGTGGGGATTAATGGCCACCCTTCCACAGTCTTCCATTTGATGGATTCTAAGCTGCCAGAGTAAGCTATGGTTGTGTGGCTGGACCCAGAACCACAGAAGCCCAATTCTTACTGATTGTTTGCAATCAAAGCTTCCAAGTTAGATTGCTGGAAAAACAGCAGAGATTTGAAATGACCAGGAAAATGTTGTCCTTCTCCAGGAAGATGGATCAGCTAGTACTTATACTTTAATTCAGGTTTTATGGAGCTATAAGATTCAATAAGACATTTCAGCCTAATATATCAAGAAAATTTCAGCACAGTATTTCTCCAAAGAACTCCATCTTTTTCCTGCCAGCGGGTACAAAGGGGAGGGGGGAGAACTCCTCTCGTCAAAACAGACACTGCTGTGCTCCAAACTGAAGCAAGCTAGGAACACGGGAACATCTTTTATGTAGTGTAAGCCCCTCCCTTTCTCCACCAGTGATAGATAGTGACATTTTTCCACAGTAGAAGGAAGATTTTACCTTTTCGTTATCCTAGAACCTGTTATTTATCCTAAATGCTAAAGGATTTTTAGAGGAAATTTAGCTGATTCCCAGAGCTCTAGTAAATTGCATTTGCTTTCTGCAAGTAATTTTCCTTTCCTTAACTTTCTGCATCTCATTTTCCATGAGTTCAACCAGTCCCTAGTCCTTGTAGTGTGTGTGTGTGTGTGTGTGTGTGTGGTGGGGGGTGCACCCTGCTACACTGATTTTGAAAGCAGTTCCAGAGACTCCCTTCCCAGCATGTCCAGAATAGATTAGTTGTCAGATACAATACGATAATGATGTATTTCACATACCCAGACTAAGGGAATGACAATATTTTGTCTTTTAAAATTTTATTTATTTATTTTTGGCTGTGTTGTGTCGTCGTTGCTGCGTACGGGCTTTCTCTAGTTGTGGCTAGTGGAGGCTGGTCTTCGTTACGGTGCGCGGGCTTCTCTTGTTGTGGAGCATAGGCTCTAGGCGCACGGGCTTCAGTAGTTGTGGCATGCAGGCTCAGTAGTTGTGGCTCGTGGGCTCTGGAGAGCAGGCTCAGTAGTTGTGGCATAGGGCTTAGTTGCTTCAGTAGTTGTGGCATGCAGGCTCAGTAGTTGTGGCTTGTGGACTCTAGAGCGCAGGCTCAGTAGTTGTGGCGCAGGGCTTAGTTGCACCATGGCATGTGGGGTCTTCCCCGACCAGGGCTTGAACCCATGTCCCCTGCATTGGCAGGTGGATTCTTAACCGTTGTGCCACCAGGGAACTCCCTACGTGAATGTTTATAGCAGCATTATTCAAAGTGGAAACAACCCAGATGTCCATCAACTGGTTAATTGATAAAATGTTATTTATACATACACCCCAACCACTGCACCACGAGGGAAGTCTGACACATCTTTTATACTTAATACTGTGACTAGACTTAGAGTGAGAAAGTCCTGGTGCACACCCTCCTCTGATCCAAAGATTGATATTGGTTTCAGACTGAAGAAATTTTATAGAGGACACAATTTAGAGAATCAGTCAAAGGCCTAGTGAATCTACTATTGTAGACGCTGAATTGAACTGTGACCCAGGGGAGGTGGTCTGAGGAGATGGTAATGTGCACTGCCCTTTGGAGTGAGACAGAATGGGTTCAGTTTCTAGTTCTGGTGCTTATTAGCTATGTGTCCTCGGATATGGAAATTAACCTTTCTGAGCTTTCATTTCCTCTCCTGTAAAATAGTCACGATAGTTGGTGGTTGAAAGCATTAAAGAAGTAATGCAGGTGTGACTCTTATTATAATGCTAATAAAAGATTGCAAGAGGGCTTGACAGAACTTAACCATGTTTTCACTGTTCTAGGTTCTTTTTTTTTTTTTTTTTTTTGGCGTTACACGGGCCTCTCACTGTTGTGGCCTCTCCCGTTGTGGAGCACAGGCTCCGGACGCGCAGGCTCAGCAGCCATGGCTCACGGGCCCAGCCGCTCTGCGGCATGTGGGATCCTCCTAGACCGGGGCACGAACCCACGTCCCCTGCATCGGCAGGTGGACTCTCAACCACTGGGCCACCAGGGAAGCCCTGTTCTAGGTTCTTTATAAGTATTATTTTGATCAATTTTCAGAACATCTCTCAGAGACTTTTCCTCATTTTCACAGATGAGGAAACCCAGAATTCAGAGTTGAAATGACTTGCCCCAGCAAGAGCTAATAAGTTACCAGCAAAAAGTAAATTGATACTGGTTGGTGCCACAACACCTTTCAAATGCTGGAGGCGGCACTCCATAAAGTCAGCGAGCATTGGTAGGACTCTGGAGCCAGAAGTTCATCCTGTCCAACCACCTGGGCAAGATGGTTGGAGGTCATCCATCAGTGTTTTCATGAACATACTAGCTGGATTTATAACCAGGCTGGTATTTAGCAGCTATTTAAACAAACAAACAAACATCAAATAAATAAACATAATGGCATTTCTTGAGCACTTGCCACATGCTAACAGGTTCCTTCAGTTTTATCTCATATTATCTAATTCTCATAGTAACCCTGTAAGACTACCAATATAATCCCCATTAGGGGTGTGGAAACTGGCATTTAAATGCTTATTTGCTCAAGGTCACAGGGCTAGTTAGAAGCACAGCCAGGGTTTGAATCCAGGCCTGTCTAACCTCAGAGCACTATCTACTTGCTGACGATGTTAACAGACTACACTTCAGATATGAGGGCACAGTTGCTAGTTGCAAAGTCCAGGGCAGCGTTGAGAGCTCCACAGATGATCATCCTTGGCAGCCACTTTCATGTTTATCCTGTTCCTGTGTTCCTTGAATTTCCTTGATGATTTCAAATGCTAAGTGACTTGGCACTTCATTTGGGAATTCTGCAATGACTCTGACCACCAACAAAACTGAACAGTCCATGGTGGATTCTTTTTATTATTAACGGAAAGCCATTTCTTGTGAGCCTATTAGAGTAATAATTTTTTTTAGGAAAACCATATTCTTTTTAAAAAATTATTTATTATTTCTTTATTTTTGGCTATGCCAAGTCTTCATTGCAGCACACAAGATCTTCGTTGTGGCATGTGGGATCTTCAGTTGTGGCATGTGGGCTTCTTAGTTGCAGCATGCATGAGGGATCTAGTTCCCTGACCGGGGATCGAACCCAGGCCTCCTGCATTGGGAGCACGGAGTCTTACCAACTGGACCACCAAGGAAGTCCCTAGAGTAATATTTTGATTGAATGAAAATAATTACTAAGATATCTGGCAGTACAAATTTACCCTAATGCAGGTTCAGGCTTAGGAATCATTTATTTGAATTAAAAAAAAAAATCACAGCTTTTTTTCCTATAGGAAAATAAGAAAAGTGCTATATGTCTACTTTCTGAGTTAAGGACAAGTTACTATCCCATGAAAAGCACAAATAATAATTATACTCCAGGCTTATATCATGACTAATAAATGAGGGGGGGGGTGAAGTACAGTTGTCCCTTGGTATCTGCAGAAGATTGGTTCCAGGACTGCCCAAGGATGACTAAATAAATCTGTGAATGCTCAACTCCCTTACATAAAATGGCATAATATTTGCATATAACTTAAGCACATTCTCCCATTTACTTCAAATCAACTCTAGATTACTTAAAATATCTAATATGATGTAAATACTATGTAAATAGTTGTAAATACAATGTAAATGCTATGTAAATAGTTACCAGAGCATAGCAAATTCAAGTTTTGCTTTTTTGAACTTCCTAGGATTTCTTTTTAAGTAATATTTTGGATCTGCATTGATCTAAAATATTACTTGAATTGGTTATGGAGGGCCGACTGTATTTCAGCATGCTGAGAATAGAGAACAAAGTTATTTTAAACATAATTTGTATATTATTCTTTCTATAAAAAAGTACTAGATCAGCTTTTTAGATTGAAAATTGCCAGGAAAAGGTGCAAAATGTGTTCTAATTCCTGTGTAAAACTGGGAAGTGTAACAGGATGACTAGTGGACACAGAGTTGGGAGACTTGGGTACTAATTCCAGAGGTTCCACCTACTGCTGTGTAATAGAGGAAGCCATGTGTCCTCTCAGGGTCTTGATGACTGTTCCTGTAATGAGAGGACTCCAGGCACGGCATTATTTCATTTAATGCTCACAAGAACTTTATAAGGTTATCTTGGCCCTAATTGATAGAATAGGGAATTGAAGCTTATAGAGTTCAAGTGCTTTGTTCACAGTTGAGTTGTGTGTCGGCATCCAGAGGCATAAAGAAAATTTGCTCTTGGTATTGATTCTAGGTGCCCAAAGCAAATGTATGCAGGTGGAGAGGTCTAGTCTTGTCCTAGACACATATAGGAGATCTAATCTATCAGAATTCAGTCAATTCTGGTCTTTCCTATAGTCCTAAAGTCTCTAATAGAAATTGCATGGGGGAATATTTCCAATGAAGTTGCTTGGAGGAGCTGCGTATGCGAGATGACTATAAATAATGTTTGGCTTCGTTTAAATTGAATTGAGAATGTGCTGAATTAGGGACTGACTAAAATGTTAAACCACTTTTGCTTGAACCATATTCAAGGACAGGGCTGAAATAAAAAGTGTAAAGCCAGCTGCAAAGGAGGAAGACATAAGGTCAGCTGCATCAGTGATGGCAGCTTGCCCTGGACTTAACTCTGCTTGGCTGCAGTCCTGTCCCAATGGGCAGCTGCAGGGAGGACAGGTGAAAGTCTGAATGGGCTGCCTCAGGAGAAAAAGAGTCTGCATAGTGGCCCGTTATTACTGTCAGATGGGACTCGTCCCTCCAACCAGAATAAATACTTCTCTAGCCAAGTCATCTTTTAGCAATTAATTATATTTGTGAACAATATTGAGATATGTGTGCTTCGTCATTTCTGAACACTTGGCAAACCAAGACACAGCCACCCATTTTTGATGAGTTCAAAATGCAATGTCTGTGAAGACTCAGCTCAAGAATAAAGATGTAAGACTATTGATGTTTCCATGCCAGTTGTAGTTTTGTCCTGATTAATTCATTTGTTCATTCATTCAGCAAACGTGTTCTGAACACTCACTATGTGGATAGTTCTAAATGCTTGGTACACATTGGTAAACAAGACAGACAAAGATCCCTGCTCTCATAGACATTCAGTTCCAGCGATTTACATTATTAAGTGGAAAGAGCACTAGCTTTGGAGCCAACCAGCACTAGGTTCTAAACTCAATTCCACCGCTTCTTACCTGTGGGACCTAACCCGTTTGAGCCTTGTTTTACTCATGGGTAAAACGTGGACCATAAAAACCATAATTCCAGCTCATAGAAATGATGTAAGGTTTGGAACAAATGATGCAAGTATCCGTGCTTGGCACCGACGAGGTCCTCAATAAAGCTACCTCCTTCTGCTTTTCCCAGGCAGTGGCTTCCTTCCTTCCCTGCTCTCTGCTGTACACCAGCCAGCTCCATACCCTAGACTTTGTTCTGTGCCCACTGTGCAAAATTCATTCATCCCTTCCTCAGAGCTGTCTTTTCAACTACAACTGACTAGAAAGTGGCAAAAAGAGGGGTGAGTGCTATGGTCTGAATGTTTATATCCCCCCAGATTAATGAGTTGAAGTCCTAACCCCCAGCGTGATGATGTTAGATGGTGGGGCCTTTGAAAGGTAAGTAGGGTTGGATGAGGTCGTGAGGGTGGAGCCCTCATGGTGGGATTAGTACTCTCACAGCAAGAGGAAGAGGCACCAAAACTTTCTCTCTCGTATGCAGTGAGGAAAAGCTGTGAGCGCACAGGGAAAAAGGGGCTGTCTACAGCTAGGAAGAGTGCCTTCGCCAAAAACAGAACCTGCCGGCTCCTTAATCTTGGACTCTTCAGCCTCTAGAATGTGAGAAAGAAGTGTTTGTTGTTTAAGCCACCCAGTCTAGGGCACGTTGTTACAGTAGCCCCAGCTGACGAAGCCAGTGAGCTTAATGCCACCTGATAAGAAAGGATGGCCATTGGTGCTGATGCATCCATTTCATTGGTCTGAGCACAGTGATCCTCCCACATAGTCACCAGGTATCTTAACAGCGGTCTTCACAGCCGTGTCTCCCCACCAGTCATCATCCTGTAGGTGGGGACTTCAGATCCTGGCTGACCACAGTGGGTGTTCTTAGAACATGCCACACAAAGTGGAGTCTTCCCTTCCTCAGCATTCTGAATTACAGTCACACCTCCTTCTGCTTGATTCAATTTTGGTTTACTGTGTTTCCCAGTGACACCAAAATTTTTAATTGACTTCAGAAATGCCATTTCTTGATATAAATTACAACATCTGCCCCTTTGTACCTTTTAAACACTCTTAGGCTTTCTTTGAATTGTCCTTAAACTATTGATAAACTAAACAGAAACCAATAATGACGAAGGAATTGATTAATGACCTCTGATACAGCTTAATCAGTGGAGGTATTAAGTTCAGGTATCATGGTGTAGCTTTCAGGTGAGAGGTAGAGAGAGGAGGAAAATTTTAAATTGTATTATACATTTAATAATATTTTATTGCCACAAGTATATATCATACATATTCTTGATAGAAAGTAGAGAATAAAGAAAAATAAGGAAATATTACAGGACCCTGTGGTAAATGCTACAGTCATTTTTGATAGATATTATAGTTGTTAAAGGTTGGTAATCTACTTTTATCAACCTATTTCATCTTTTCCTGTCATTACTTTTATATAATACCATTTTAGTAACTTCATTAGTACTCCATTACACAGATGTACCATAATTTACTCCCCCCCTAATTTTTACATTTATCCCTCATACACTCTTGGACATCACTAACAGCATCATGATGAGACTCTGCAGAGCCAAGTCTTTGATCTCATCCGTGTTTATTTCTTTAGAATAGCTTTCTAAAGGCGAAATGGTGGGTCCAAACTTAGAGCCGAACTCCCATTGATTTATATATTTATTTAGCAAATATTTTACAGCATATTTTCAGGCAGCAGTAGGCACTAAAGAAAAATCCTGTGAATGAGGCACACAGTCTCCATCCTTACAAAGCTTATAATCTCATGCATTTGTCTGATTTATCCTCCTGCAAGCAGAATATGAGAGTGTCTTTTATCTAATATGAATAGGTTCCTTCCAAAACGCCTTTAGAAATTTTTCATACACATTTGTTGAACTGTAGAATAAAATCGTTCCCAATGTCCCAACATTGTGCTGTGCGAAGATGCGTACCAAATCGTATCAGTCTGTTGGAATGACTGATCACACAGTGATGTCCTTTCTACCACAGTTCTTGGAAGTGAACGTGAACTCCTTAAAATCAATGAACTAGTATTTTTATGCCTTGCCTTGACATGTTTTATGCTCAGAACCTCATATGTTCCTCATTTTAACACCTCTTGTGTCTGGGTGTCTGGAGCAACCCAGACTTGGATGTTCTGTTTGAATGTCATGGCATTCGTGTACAAACAATTAGTGTCCGAAATGGCTCAGATGGAAATAGGTGGGAAGGGAACTGGACAAGATGGCTTTGAAATGCCTTCTAACCCTATTTTTTCTCTTCGTCATTTTAGAAAGTAAAAAGTGCGTTCAAAAAGAAGAAAATCTGTTAGAACTCAGATAAAATTTATTCTAAATCATTAACAAAGAAAGACATCTATCTTCTCTCAACACAAAGAGATCCCAAAATGTCATACCCAAGTCTGCAACATGGAAAATCTGAACCATTGAAAATCATGCATTAGCTATGGTTATAAGATAGTCATCTCGTCTCGACAGCTAAAAATACACAGGGACAGTCAGAAATATTTCCATTTTTTATATCCAGTGAAATAGCTTCATTTTCATTCCACAAAGAAAAAGGCTTCTTTGAACCCTGAACAATATTAAATTTTCTGTTAACTCTCATTATGCCACATTCTGTCTTAAGGTCAATACTCTCAATCCTCCCCTGGCCAGGGCGCCTCCTTTGCATAAGCTCCCAGGGTCCTCCCACGTTCCTCATTCTCAGTGAATTCCAACCCAACCCCCCAAGATCCAGGTTCTTTATTCCCCCAGTCACTCACAGCTCCTAAACCCCCTTAATGCCCACCCAGGCTTATTTATTGGCTAGCTGAGCCAAGAGTGTACGACTGAGTTAACGACAGCCTCCTGAATAGGTGACTTTTGCCGGGAGAGAATAGAGACCAATGCTTTCCCGACGCTTTCAATTAAGGCTTCTGGTAAAGGAAACTGACATTGGAAAGAAGAGGTGTCAAGTCAATAACGTCAACATCAGAAGTGAGGGTAGTGAGGGAAGGTGAAGTGAGATACCAAAGGATCATTTAATTTGGCAGAATAACACACAAGCTTTTATAGCAGTTACTATAATATGTCTTCAGCTTAGGAACTTCATATTTTGGGGAACTATAAACATGTATTTCCCTAAAATGCCTAAATCATTTTTACTTCATTTGGAGCCACTCACTTTCAAAATACTCAGGAGGCTATGTTTTTCCATAAGTTCACCTAAATCTAGATCAGTTGGTTGCATACATCAGTGAGATTAAAAACCTCCTAGGGACCTTGCTGTAATGCAGAATCCCAGGCCCTAATTCCCATTCATCTTTATCCAGGAAGTCTGGGCTGGGGCCAGTTAATCCTGATGCAGGTTGCATCTAGGGATAAAATGCCTGGTACATGGATTTGGATATATTATGGAGCAAGCTGGACTCAGAGTTAGTGAAATGTGAGGGTTTGAAAATCATGCCAAGGTTTTAGCATAGTAGTCTTTAAGTTATGTCATTGGGTGTTGAAGCAAAAGGAGGAAGATAAATCTTCTGTAATATTCCATGAACAAATCGGAGACCATACCATCATGCAGGAAGGGACAGGTTTGGTGCTGAGCTAATCAAATATCTCAGACAATTAAAAGCATATAGGTGTATAATTGCTTTACAGTGTTGTGTTAGTTTCTGCTGTATAACAAAGTGAATCAACTATACGTATACATATATCCCCATATCCCCTCCCTCTTGCATCTCCCTCCCACCCTCCCTATCCCACCCCTCTAGGTGGACACAGCACCGAGCTGATCTCCCTGTGCTATGCGGCTGATTCCCACTAGCTCTCTATTTTACATTTGGTAGTGTATACATGTCAATGCATCTATCTCACTTTATCCCATCTTATCCTTCCCCCTCCCTGTGTCCTACTCCAATAAAGATGTTTTAAAAAAAAGGGAGAGAGGGATAAAAACTCTGTTGATTAATTAATGTATGGTGTCTTGGCTTATTCCACAGGGCTCTATCTTGTCAGCCAGCTAAACAATGCTTGGTTCTGTTAAACCATTTGTATGTTTTTCATATGCTGGAAAAAAAAAAAAACTATATACAGGTTTGGTTTGAAAAACTGTTGAATAGAGATTTTTGTTATCTAGAAAAATAAAATGAAGGAAGATTTAGGTCCAGAAAAAAAGCATATAGGTGTCAAGCAGATTAAATAGGACAGAAACAAGTGAGTGGAAATGAGTCACAGGTGTTGGAAGCTTCCGGTGCTTAGCACAAGTGCTCACTTACCTCAAATTCTTATTATAAAAGAGAGTCTGGGGCCAGTGGATGACGTGCGAATTAAAAATAAAGAAATTTCTTTTCTTTTTTAATGAATTCATTTTTTATTTATTTATTTTTGGCTGCATTGGGTCTTCGTTGCTGCATCCGGGCTTTCTTTAGTTGCAGCGAGCTTGGGCTTCTCACTGCAGTGGCTTCTCTTGTGCAGCACCGGCTCTAGGTGTGCGGGCTTCAGTAGCTGTGGCACGTGGGCTCAGTAGTTGTGGCTCGCGGGCTCTAAAGCACAGGCTCAGTAGTTGTGGCACACAGGCTTAGTTGCTCCATGGCACGTGGGATCTTCCCGGACCAGGGCTCGAACCCGTGTCCCCTGCACTGGCAGGCGGATTCTTAACCACTGCGCCACCAGGGAAGTCACAATAAATTCCTTCATTTCTGAGCCCTCTCACCTTTTTGATCCTTTTAAGGGACTGCCACCACCTATAGGCAAGAGGCCAGACCCCGCCAGTCTGGCACATGGAAGCCTTAAATATCAGGCTCACCTACCCACCTAGCCCCATACCTACTCCAGCTCCTCTTCCCACACACTCAGTGCTCTATTCCTGTCGACTTTTGGACGTCCCCTAAACATACCCTCCTGGAGAGCAAACCTTGCCTTGTGGCACCCCCTCACCCACCCGCACCCTACTTCCACGTGAGCCCTGCTCTGTAGCAACCATCATCATTTCTCAAACCTTCATTCTGGACGTGTCTCCTCTTCGGACCTTTCCTGACCCTCTAAGCCACCCTGATGAAATATCTGAGTTTTTCTCGATGGCCCCACAGCAACTTGAACCCACTCTATAATGTTTTCCAGGGCATGTTACCATGTTAACCTTGTTCATTTGTCTGTCTCCCCTTACTAGACTTACAACCCCTCCTGGGCAGAGGGCAACCACGTGGTGGTGGCATCACAGGGCTTGCACTTGGGGGCAGATACTGAATAAATATTTTTATGTGAAATACTAAGACCACCAGGTTTTTTGGGTAGACTGAAAAACAGCATGGTCAATAGAGCTAACATTTTAAACCTTGGCCCCTTTTCTAATACTTTTCTCTGGAGTGAGGAAGGATTGTGTTGAGGAAGTCCCTCTACTTCACCAGAGCGGTCGGTGGCTTTCCCAGTTTTAGGACACATTGTTGGGGTGGTGTTTCTGAGCTGGCCTCTGATGCCTGTGCCCGGTGTTTGCTTACCAGCTGCCATGTGCTCTCAGGCGCTGAGGATTGAGAGCTACACATGAGTCAGATTGGATTTCGGGTGAATGCCTTTATCCTTCATTTCTCAAGACTTTCATTCTTGACCTGAAGTTATTCATTTTAGCAGTCCTACATCTGAAATTCTATTATTTTGTATATTTGATAATTTATACCAATCTATTGAAGACTTGGATACACATTTTTTTTTCAGTGAACAGAATGGGACAACTCAATTACTGCAGATTGAATTCTGTTCCATTTCACAAATTAGCTTTTTCAAACCTATTCAGAGAAGAAAGGGTTGGATTTGGCCCCGCTGTCCCAGACCCCTCCCTGATAGCAGCTTCTGACCTGGTCTTTCTGTTTTTTGGGTGAATGGGAAAAGATAGCGGTATCACAGGTCCTCAACTGCCCAGACCAAACAGCATACAGCATAAAGAGAGTCTGGGGCCAGTGGATGACGTGCGAATTAAAAATAAAGAAATTTCTTTTCTTTTTTAATGAATTCATTTTTTATTTATTTATTTTTGGCTGCATTGGGTCTTCGTTGCTGCATCCGGGCTTTCTTTAGTTGCAGCGAGCTTGGGCTTCTCACTGCAGTGGCTTCTCTTGTGGAGCACCGGCTCTAGGTGTGCGGGCTTCAGTAGCTGTGGCACGTGGGCTCAGTAGTTGTGGCTCGCGGGCTCTAAAGCACAGGCTCAGTAGTTGTGGCACACAGGCTTAGTTGCTCCATGGCACGTGGGATCTTCCCGGACCAGGGCTCGAACCCGTGTCCCCTGCACTGGCAGGCGGATTCTTAACCACTGCGCCACCAGGGAAGTCACAATAAATTCCTTCATTTCTGAGCCCTCTCACCTCTTTGATCCTTTTAAGGGACTGCCACCACCTATAGGCAAGAGGCCAGACCCCGCCAGTCTGGCACATGGAAGCCTTAAATATCAGGCTCACCTACCCACCTAGCCCCATACCTACTCCAGCTCCTCTTCCCACACACTCAGTGCTCTATTCCTGTCGACTTTTGGACGTCCCCTAAACATACCCTCCTGGAGAGCAAACCTTGCCTTGTGGCACCCCCTCACCCACCCGCACCCTACTTCCACGTGAGCCCTGCTCTGTAGCAACCATCATCATTTCTCAAACCTTCATTCTGGACGTGTCTCCTCTTCGGACCTTTCCTGACCCTCTAAGCCACCCTGATGAAATATCTGAGTTTTTCTCGATGGCCCCACAGCAACTTGAACCCACTCTATAATGTTTTCCAGGGCATGTTACCATGTTAACCTTGTTCATTTGTCTGTCTCCCCTTACTAGACTTACAACCCCTCCTGGGCAGAGGGCAACCACGTGGTGGTGGCATCACAGGGCTTGCACTTGGGGGCAGATACTGAATAAATATTTTTATGTGAAATACTAAGACCACCAGGTTTTTTGGGTAGACTGAAAAACAGCATGGTCAATAGAGCTAACATTTTAAACCTTGGCCCCTTTTCTAATACTTTTCTCTGGAGTGAGGAAGGATTGTGTTGAGGAAGTCCCTCTACTTCACCAGAGCGGTCGGTGGCTTTCCCAGGTTTAGGACACATTGTTGGGGTGGTGTTTCTGAGCTGGCCTCTGATGCCTGTGCCCGGCGTTTGCTTACCAGCTGCCATGTGCTCTCAGGCGCTGAGGATTGAGAGCTACACATGAGTCAGATTGGATTTCGGGTGAATGCCTTTATCCTTCATTTCTCAAGACTTTCATTCTTGACCTGAAGTTATTCATTTTAGCAGTCCTACATCTGAAATTCTATTATTTTGTATATTTGATAATTTATACCAATCTATTGAAGACTTGGATACACATTTTTTTTTTCAGTGAACAGAATGGGACAACTCAATTACTGCAGATTGAATTCTGTTCCATTTCACAAATTAGCTTTTTCAAACCTATTCAGAGAAGAAAGGGTTGGATTTGGCCCCGCTGTCCCAGACCCCTCCCTGATAGCAGCTTCTGACCTGGTCTTTCTGTTTTTTGGGTGAATGGGAAAAGATAGCGGTATCACAGGTCCTCAACTGCCCAGACCAAACAGCATACAGCATCTTTACCTCTAGGAATTGCTAGTGCTAATGCCAGTTTGAGGAAGGATAAAGACAAACCACAGGCACCGTATTATTTTACAGAGATAGATTTTATACATTAATTTATATTCATTGATTGATTAATTCATTTACATATTGACTGAGGCTCTCTCTGTGTGAAGGTTATGCTAGATCTTGGCACAGGGAAGTGACTATCTCCAGTCTCATGGGGAGACATGAGTAAATAGTTACAGGGCTTATGGGGTTCTGAGCTCTGAGGAAAGTGTGGCACTGGGTACCATGGGGAAGAGCAGGGAACAAGGAACTCTGTGCGGGGAGGTGTGGGAGGGCCTCCTGATGGTAGACGTGTACCTGGCAAGACAGCATACTAGTGGGTAGGGAGGAGGGTGACCGGGAGGGGAAACAGCTGGTGAAACTCTCAGAGGGCATGTCTTATTTGGAGACCACAAACTCGTTGGTCTGGCCAGAGCGTAGGGTACAGATGTGAAAGTAGAGACAAGAGACTCTAAAATGGGAGAACAGTCCTAGATCTGAAGGGTCTTGGCTGCCAGATGAATGAAAGTCCCCAGGAGATGAATTTGTTTTAGAATTTTACTTCTATTGCGGCTTATCTCAACATCAGCATACAAGAATATATCCATGTAATAGATAAAGATAAAACATTAGAACCGCTGGGTAATAAAAATCATGAGACCACAATTACGCTGTAATGCATTTAAAATAGTCCCATACCAAGCTAGCTGATTTGCTCATTATTTCCTCCTCCACTAAGGTGCTCCCGCCACCTGCCTTGGAGCAAGGGCACCCCAGCAGCACCCCAAACACTACAGTTTCCCCTGACTTCCCCTCGAGCACAGTTAAGCAGACAAATGTGCTTCTAATTGCCAGAGACATCTTTGTTCTCTCTACAAAGATGAGCTTCTTCCAGCCCTTTGTGCTGTCATCTCACTCTATTAGGCACTTTCTGTTGGGTGTGGATTTTGCCGTGATGGGTTTCTTTAACAGGCCTTGCTGCTGCTTTTTATCTGAAAGAAAGGGCTGCAAGAATTCAATAGATTATTTATTAAACAGCCGGTCCTGCTTTGAGAGACTTTTTTTTTCCTTTTGAGTGTTTAATAATGGTTCTCCTCTCGCATGCTCTCTGCCTAAAAGAAGTTAAACTATTGAAGAAATGATTTAACCATTTAAAAACTAATACACTTTAGAATTCTGATTTGAGATATAGTAGAATTTTATTAACAAAGGGCAAATCTCATTTTTACATAGTGGAAATGTGTTCCTACTGGAAGGACAAAACCAAGTCTGGGAAAGTGTGACTCAGGTGATCAGCAGCCCAAGATGAAATTAATACAGTGCTCAATATCCTATTCATGAAACCCAGAAGGATTTCCTTGCCCTCTGACCCCTCTCTTCCCCCCGCCAAAAACCCCAGGATGGCCCAGAGAAATATATATGTAAAAATAATATCCCTCATATATGGCTTTTGGCTAGATCCTTGTGTAAATGAACATCTATCTCCAAGTTATTTATTCATAATACTACCTGACATCCATTGAGCATAGGGACCATGTAGGGCATCTTACAGGTAATAAACCCTTTTCCTCTGTGTAACTCTATGGGGCAGGTATAATGATTTTGCTTAATTTACAGATGCTCAGAGGAATTGAGTAACTGCCAAGGTTAAACAGCTTCTAAGTGTGAGTGTTGGCATCCAAATTCTGGTCCATTTTCAAGGCACACTTTTTTTTTTTTTTAAACAATGCTTTGTGGTCTCCTGATATTTTTATTAGTTACCTTGATAAAACTGTAGGAATTATATACCTGTAATCATCAGTCCTAAAAGGCTTCATAGCTGCCCTTTGAAAAAGCCAGACACTCCCCTGCCTCAGGGCCCTTGCACCTGCTGTATGTCTCCCTGGAATGTTCTTAGCTCAGATGCATGCATCATTCTCCTCCTCATCAACTTCAGGCATCCTATTTAAATTGCACTCCCTAGCAATCCTTATTTCTCTTCCCGTTATTTACTTTTCTCCATAGCGCTTACATACCGCTTACATATTTTATACTTTATTTGCTCATTATCAGTTTTCTCTCACTAAATGCAGGTTCCAAGAATGTAGGGATTTTTGTTGGTTTTATTCACCACTCTGTCTCCAGCATTTGGAACTATGCCTGGCTCATAGTAAGTGTTCAGTAAAAGTTTGTTAAATATATTGTAAATAAATATGTATTATGAATAGCAAAACCAAGATGACATGTGTACTCATTAGAATGTAATTTCCATGAGGGCAGGAACTGAGTTTTGTTTGTCACATGGTCCCTGGTGCCCTGAAGAGGGCCTGATATATAACAGACATTCAGTATACCTTTATGGATTGGATGGATCAGAGCTCATTAATAAAATGATTGGAAATATTACTAGGTTTTTAAAGGAGAGATGACGAGAGGGAGAGAAGAAAGAACAAGACAGAGAATGAATAAATATTTGTATATAGAGCTCATTTTCATTTTACATTGGTTTTACAGAGATTATATATAATTTATTAGGTTAGAGCTACAATTTCAAACAAAATTTGCAATTCCCCAAGAACAGAAAATCAAATTGTGAATAAATATAGCTTATCATGAAAACTCATATAGACTCCCTGTCAGCTGCCTTTTTTTTTTTTTAATGTATCAGTCGGTCTGAAGTGAGGTGCATTTAATTGTAAGTCTTGGCTGTACTAATCATATTCTCTATAGATGTCTATAGATGTATTGGAGTAATATGTAATCCAACAACCATTTACTCAACAGAGAAAATAAGAAAGATTACTCTTGCAAAGTTCATTCTTTGTAGACCCAGGGACAAAACAGGCACTTCAGCTTTATGAAGTGAACCAATCATCATCTACCTGGGAGGGTGCAAGGAAGGGGAAAAATGTAAGATGAATTATAATGATGAACAGGATACTAGCATTTGAAGTGCTTGTTTATTACAAAAATGGGAAAGCTTCAGAGTTATTCTTTCTGCTGCCCGGGAACCAGAGCTAAGCAGAGAGGGGAAAATTGCCTTTGATTGAAGGTGTGGCCAGCAGCCACGGGTATGCTGTAAAAGCAGAAATAGACATTATAAGATACAGAGGATCACTGTTTGACCCAGGTTATCTTTAAATATATTAAAGCACATTTCTTAACGTGGAGAAATATTAACAATGCTATGAATTTTTAGAATTTGGAATTTAGATGCTTAGATGTTTAAATAATCAAAAGTATTCAGACTAAGACAATACAAGGTAGAACATAATACCTGAAAAGGATAGTTAAATTAAAAATGGGAGGGATGGACTTCCCTGGTGGCGCAGTGGTTAAGAATCCGCCTGCCAATGCACGGGACACGGATTCGAGCCCTGGTCCAGGAAGATCCCACGTGCTGCAGAGCAACTAAGCCCGTGCACCACAACTACTGAGCCCGCGTGCTGCAACTACTGAAGCCCTCGTGCCTAGAGCTCGTGCTCCGCAACAAAGAGAATCCACCACAGTGAGAAGCCTGTGCACTGCAACGAAGAGTAGCCTCCGCTCGCCACAACTAGAGAAAGCCCGCGTGCAGCAACGAAGACCCAATGCAGCCAAAAATAAATAAATTAATTAATTAAAAATAAATAAATAACTAAATAAAAATGGGAGGGTGTTATGGGTGGCAAAATATTAAGCTTAGTCAGCAAATAATTAGTTTGAAGAAGGAATCTTGGTTAGTTCAGGAAAAATGGACAGTTAGACCTAGTCAAGACTTTAGATGAGGTTCCTGTGATCCATTCATTATATTATTGTGAAAATAAGCACTAGTACTAGCTCCCAGCCTATTTCTAAGGGAGGAGTTTACTTCCTGACTCCTTGACAGCAAGCTTGGGCATCTGATTTTCTTTGGTCAGTGAAATGTGAACGGAAATGACATATAACACTTACTAGCAAAAGCTTAAAGAGCCATCATGAGATTCTGCCATTTCTCTTTTCCTTCTACCATGACGTCAGGATGTTCCATATAGGGACTGTTCTTCAGCCTTGGTCCCCAAATGGAAGGGGCACGTAGTATATTCATAGCCAATTCATAGGGACATAAATGTGAGTCAGTGAATCAGCTTTTGTTTTTTGCAAGCCAGCAATGTTGGAAGTCTTGTTATTATTGCACAACTTAGCCTAAGCTGACTGTTACTGTCTCTGTGTCTGTGAGGAGTATTGAAAACATAGTCTGGTCTTCTCAGAGAACATTCTCAGAGGAGTGGTGTCATGACTTAGATAGAGAACAACAGAGTTCTAAGAATTCAAAGTTTCTCCAGGTGTGGTACCACATCAGAATTAACTGCGATCTGGTGAAACCTGCAAATTCCCAGGCCTCATCCCAGAATTAGTGAATCTGCATCTCTGGAGGTAAGGCCTGTGTATCTGCATTTTCCCAGACTCCTTAGATGATCCTTGTATAAACCCAAATCTGAGAACTTCTGGCCAAGATGTTGACCTAAGACTGAAGGGCTAGAGGAGAGAGGTAGTGAACAGAAATTAGAAAACTTATTTCACAGGTCTTGAGATTGGGCCTGGTATTGCCTGCCACTCATTAGCTTTGGGATCCTGAGCTAGTCACTTTAGTTCCAGTATTTGGATTTCTCAGGGCTTCCGTGGTTTTGGTGACAACCATTCCCACTACCTCTCAGACCTGTTGTGATAAAATAATGTGAAAATGCTTCATAAACTGAAAAACACTTTGCATATCAAGATATTGTGGTCTTGTTAAGATATCATTTGCAGGGGGGAGGGGGAAGCTCTTCTCTAGGGACATTGGGAACTTCGGAGACCATATATTGAATCAAGATGGAAATCAACAGCATAGCATTGGAAAGCAGGCACAGCCTAGTCAATGCTACTTTTATTTTGCTCTTTTAATAACAAGTAGGGAAATGAATTAGGGATTATTCATGTCTAAAAGGTTGCTTAATGTCTAGAGCCCATCAGATTTAAGCTGCAGAACTGAGAAGACAGACACATCCCTGCTATTTCAATTGAGAATCCCAGATACTTGGAGAAGCCAAGAAGGGAGAACCTGCCAAGTTGTTCTTAGACAGCTCAATAAAGGAAGGATAAAAGCTCCTCTAAACTCCTCCCCAACCCTGCTAAGATAGGACATTTATTGAGTGCTCATCAGGTACTCAGCATGTGCTAAGCACTTTAACTGAGGAGTCACAATAATCCCAAGAGATAGGTATTTTTGCCTGCTTTTACAGATAAAGAAACTGAAGCTTGGCAAGATAAAGTTACTTGTTTGTCTAAAGTAACCCCTCTAATAAATGACGGGGCATGATCTTAACCAAATTTTGGCCTGGCTCCAGAGTTTTTGCTCTCAGTCACTATGGTTAGTTTTTCTGTACAAAACAGATACAGTCATTGTTGATGAAAAGATGAAATCACAGGTATGTATTGTTTTTATAACCAGAAAAAAATAAAAGTGATATTTGGAACCAATGAAACTCACCACTCAAATACCAACACATTCTACCCAGCTAGAATAAACTAGAAACTATAGTACAATAAATTATAAAAACCCAGAAACTCTCATAAAAACCATCTTCTTACCTTACATTAAAAAATAGTAAATGTAAAGCAAAAAGACACGCTGTGGAATGGGGGACAATATTTATAAATGATGTGACCAACAAGGGATTCATTTCCAAAATATACAAGCAGCTCATACAGCTTAATATCAGAAAAACAAACAGCCCAATCAAAAAATGGGCAAAAGACCTAAACAGACATTTCTCCAAAGAAGACATACAGATGGCCAACAGGCACAGGAAAGGATGCTCAGTATTGCTAATTATTACACAAATGCAAATCAAAACTGCAATAAGGTATTACCTCACACCAGTCAGAATGACCATCATCAAAAAGTCTACAAGTAATAAATGCTGGCGATGGTGTAGAAAAGAGGGAACCCTCCTACACTGTTGGTGGGAATGTAAATTGGTGCAGCCATTTTGGAGAACAGTATGGAGGTTCCTTAAAAAAACTAAAAATAGAGTTACCATATGATCAAGCAATCCCACTCCAGGGCATATATCCGGAGAAAACTCTAACTTGAAAAGATACATGCACCCCAGTGTTCATAGCAGCACTATTTACAATAGCCAAGACATGGGAGCAACCTAAATGTCCATCAAGAGATGAATAGATAAAGAAAATGTGGGATGTGTGTGTGTGTGTGTGTGTAAAATGAAATATTACTCAGCCATAAAAAAGAATGAAATAATGCCATTTGCAGCAACATGGATGGATCTAGAGATTACCATATTAAGTGAAGCAAGTCAGACAGACAATTATCATATGATATCACTTATGTGTGGAATCTAGAAAAATGATACAAATGAACTTATTTACAAAACAGAAATAGACTCCCATACATAGAAAACAAACTTATGGTTACCAAAGGGAGGGGGGGAGGGATAAATCAGGAGTTTGGGATTAACATGTACACACTAATATATATAAGATAGATAAAAAACAAGGACCTATTGTATAGCACAGGGAACTATATTCAGTATCTTATAATAACCTATAATGAAAAAGAATATATATATGTGTGTATATATGTATATATATACATATATATATAACTGAATCACTGTGCTCTACACCTGAAACTAATACAACTTTGTAAATCAACTATACTTCAATAAAAAAATAATAAATGTAGAAATGCATGGCTATTGCATAGCTGCCTTTAGATCTGAGTTGAAGAAGTAAGAAGAAATAAAAATCACTGTATCCTTCAAGGTTTTTTATGTCATAGGAATCTAGACACAGCTCTAATGATGAAAGAAAAGAAAAACACATCCAATGGAGCCAACTCTTTTTCCTGCAATTATAACCCATTTGAAATGGGCATCCTGTGTCTTCTTAAAATGCTTTCCTTGATTTGTTCATCACTATAACTCAAAATAATTCCTAAGGAAGGCAGGCCAAAGAAAAAAATGCGCTTACAATCAGGAAAATAAAAATACTCACCTTTATATTTTAAAATGGCAATGTTCTGAATTATGGTTAAGTACTTAAATGTCTGGTTATCTATTATATTCTATACCTAATACAGGGCCAGGGTAAAGGAGCTGCTCTGGCAATAAAAATATTTCATATGCTAATATATGAAAACATAATTAATAAAATATGAATTTCCTTTATGTGATCTAATGCACCTTAGTTTTTGGACCATTCTCTATCCAGCAAACTCCTGTGGCTCTAAATCTTTAAAATTCACATAAAAACAGCTGACATGCAATGCAGGCTACCATGTGGGAAAAGCTATATTGTCAAGAAATGGAGTCCATAAAGAGAGGTAATAAGGCCAAGCAAGAGCTTTACAGGGCTTTAAAACGAATCCAAACCCATAATGAATGGTGACCGTTTGAGTTCTTGGAATTACTTAAGAATTCATTTAACCATTTTATTAGTTATTTTCTTAGGCATATTTCAAAACATGTAGAAATTGTCTTTCTTTTACTTTCCTCTCTTTTTTCTGCCCTTCTCACCTTTCCTTCCTCTTTCCTTTCCTTCTCCCCTCCCCCCCACCCTTCCTTCCTTTCTTCCTTCCATCCTTCCTTCCATTGTTTCTACTCTTCTTCCTTCCGTTTTTTTTGTACCAGCAAAGGAGAAAAAGCATGATTCTTTTGAGAAGTATTACAGCAAAGGTAAAATGCTGCTATATAAATAATCCCTTGCTCAGACTAAAAAATTTTAAAAATTCTGAGTGTCTACTGTTGCTTTTTTTTAAAAAAATCACAGACTTGTTACTCATTCAGTCATTGTTTTTTGAGCACCTACTGTGTGCTAAGCTCTAGGCGTTTTCCCTGTCATATCCATAGCAGGAGGGAGGTAGAGTTTCAGAGCAGGGAAAAAGTTTCTGGGGTTCTTCGTTGTTGAACTCTGGCTTTGGCACTCCTGTCCCACGGCCTCCCTTGCTGAGTGGAGTTAGAGACAGACTCTCAAGGTCAAGACAGGTAAGGGTTTCCCCTCTTTTCCACTTCACTTAGGTCTACTTCTCACACCTCTGCAAGTTGACATTCCTCTACTGAACATTCCTGACCCTGAGTACTGCTGGAAATCGGTAACCCATCCACTTGTATTATCTGGATTGGTACCTGGACAGCCAAGCACTGTCTGGAGAAATTATACCATCTGGCAATTATACCAGTTGGTTCCATTATTAACTCATGGTTACAGCTTCAGCTGCCTTCAATGTGGACCCGTCTTGGCCAATCCAGTTCTCGTACCTGACGAAGATGTCTAAATTTGCTTCTATGCCCTTCATCCTCTCAGCAGATGATCTCCTCTTAAAGAGAAAGTAGAAGGCATGGGAGAGGCGTCCCTGGCCCCTTATCTGCAAGCCTCTTTGCCTTCCTCCTCTCAAGTCTACTTGTACTCTGCGTTCTCTCTCTTCCATCCTCTCAGGAACCGTGTGCTGTTAATTACCCCCCCCCCAGTGTCATCAATGTGATATGTCTCGATCTTCTTGGCAGCACTTTAACGTGTTCTGGTTTCTCCCAAATTAAGAACAACTCTTCCTGAACCGTCCTCCAGCCTCACTATGCTTCCTCTAGTTTACTATAATGCCAAGTAAGGGACAGTGATTTTGTTGAGGTAGCTAATGCAAGCTGGACTTTGAGGAAAATGTGTGTCTTTCGGCCTTAATAACTCCTGTGAAGAACTGTAAGACTTCATGGACTGAGATTTATAGAAAATGTTTGCTAATATGTACTGAAATGACCCTTCCATTTCTGTAAACAACATTAATAAGCTCAACAAATTAAATGATTAAAAGCTGATAGAAGTTGGCCTTCATGCAAGACATATCTTTCTCTGTTTCTCCTCAATGGCACACGTTTTTTTAAAAAATAAATTTATTTATTTTATTATTTTACTTATTTATTATAAATTTATTTTATTATTTATTTTATTTTTTGGCTGCGTTGGGTCTTCATTGCTGCACGTGGGCTTTTCTCTGGTTGCGGCGAGTGGGGGCTACTCTTCTTCGTTGCAGTACACAGGCTTCTCATTGTGGTGGCTTCTCTTGTTGTGGAGCACAGGCTCTAGGGCACGGGCTTCAGTAGTTGTGGTGCACCGGCTTAGTTGCTCCACGGCATGTGGGATCTTCCCGGACCAGGGCTCGAACCCATGCCCCCTGCATTGGCAGGCGGATTCTTAACCACTGCGCCACCAAGGAAGCCCAGTAGCACACATTTGAATGGGAAGTATTCATTTAATCATGGAGGAAAGGTAAGAATTTAAGCTGAAGAATGCGTAAGAAAAACCAGTGTCAGAGTGCATGGTTCGTGGCCAGCCTGGACTCAAAAGATCTGAAGAATAGAATTTTTGAAATCTAATTTCCAGTGAGTCAGTAAAATAACTTTTTGTCTTTCTACTCTGAATTGTATTAAAAAGCCTATAGCTAACTTCATTAACATCATTCTAGTGAGGACAAATAAAATAAATATGGAAAGAAAACAAATCTGAGCCCTAAAACAAAACTGCTTCTGATAGTTTAGAATGAGCATTGGATTGGATACACTCTGATATTCCATTTCTGTATATGTATCCCATGGCACCATGCACTTCAGGGAGGTGTGGGTCTCAACTGTAGAAAGCTCAAGCCCTAGAGCTCAGTTGCCAAAACCCTTGCTCCTCTCTACATACCTGCAGCTGGAAGCTAATGCATTTGGAGAATATGGATGTTTATAATTTGAGGCTGAGCTCCCATTCCACATAGGAGAATTGGCTTTTTTCATCTGTCAGTATCAAAGGCAGAATAAATGGCTTCATAACACTTTTACTTTTGCTAATAGTAGTAATAAATCTGGATTTTATACTGACCTCTGTCCCAAAGCACTTCACAAGCATAAAGAGAAGTACAAACGTCCCACAAAGACTGCTTTATACAGTCAAAAGCCATTTCCTATTAAATGAAAGGCACTTGCTGTTTAACAACCCACGGATACATTAGAGAACAATTTGAGGCAGGATTATCCAATCATAACCAAAGGCAGAATTGATTTAGGCAGGATGCAATTACCTGAGACGCTCCTGATCTCCATTTTACATGCCATGTGAAAGGACATTAAGGAGTCCAGTTAGCACACAACTCTTTTTTGGGTTCCATCCCGACTCCTTTTTGGGGGATCAGAGTAGGTGGCGCTAGTCTCTATGTGGAAAGCTATTCATTTAACCCCAGGGCCCAGGCTGCCCTGGTGAACCAAAGATTTTTCTCTTTATTTTTGTCTTCTTTTGTTGGTCAGTCTGTTCAGAGGCTCACCTATTTTGACTGTCTTTCCCTTTTCCAATTCTCATTTTTTTCCTGGTGTAATCCCTTTAAGCTTGAGCTAGAGCAGCATTTCTTGCCCAACACTTCTCAACAACCACAGTTCTGAGAAACAGTTAAGAAAAATGGTTCTAATTGTGAAACTGTTTGCAGTTATTCTCCCTCTTGGAGACTTTCATCATCTACTAACAAATTAAAGGCTCTGAGAATTCCTGTAGTGGTACTGTTGGACTTTGCTTAAGTCAACATTTCCTAGACAAATTCAGTGACATTATTTTCTCCCTCTTTTGTGAAACAAATATTAACATCTGGCAAAACTTAGTCTCCAAGGAACACTCTTTCAAAAATGCTGTTTAACAGAGTGTCTCCCACATTGAGTTACCTTCTTCCAGGTTTTCTCATCTATGGAATAAAAATATTATTAGACTGGAACTTTTCTGAGATCCCTGTCAGTTTCAGAATAGCATGCATATAATGTAAAATGTAGTGCTGGAGGAAGTCATTCTCAGGGTGACCCTAAGTGTATAAAATAGCAAAATTCTTCTCAACCTGTACTTTCCAATAAAGTCTCACCCAATATTCCAATTGATTTTTCTCTGCTAAGAACTGGAACTCTATTGTCAATAAAATCTAAGATTTATTGGTAGAGGGGTCTTATTAGCTGGCAAACACAGGAACTGAACAAGAATTCTTCTGAGGAGAGTATGTTCTTTATCTTTTCTCTCCTAGATTTTAATCTATTAGACCTCTGGATATTAGTAATAGACTCCATACACTACCTAAAATTTTCTCAGTGTAAATCCTGAATTAGGAATGGATGCAGACTAGAATTCTTGTTTTGGTCTTTAGCAGCCACTGTAAAACAAAACCTCTGACTTTGGCATATAACATATGAACACATCAAAAGAGCCTACTAGGAGAAAAGGAGAGACATCTCAATTTTTCCTTTAGATCTCTGGATTATTTTGACACGTGCATTCCAGTGATGATTTGGGGAATTTAGACAAATCTTTTAGTCAAGGATAATGGAAGAGTTTAGGCCATGGAGGGTCAGTATACAGCAGTTGCTACTCACTGAAATGTGAGAACCACTAAGAGATCATTCAGATTTTAAGTAAGTACTTCACCTGTCTTTTTCCTTCCTTTCTTGCCTAAAGTTTGTCACTGATATTGAATCTGTTGGTGAGAAATTTTCTAAAGGGTACATGAGAAAGGAAGTACCTTGGGGCTATCAGTTCATTTAACACCAGTGCATTGGGCACCTATGGCAGAGTAGGTGCTTGGTGCTGGAGATGCAGAAGTGGATGGAGAAGGCACATACAGGTACGGTTCCCTCTTTTGTGAGTTAACAGTGTGAAGAGGGACACAGATGGTAATCACTTGACCACATTGCCAACTCTGTGACTTCAAACTAAGATACATACAGTCTCTGAAGGGAAGAGGTGTGTTTCTGTGACAGCATCCATTCAAGGGGTCTGACCTAGAACAACAGGGGCATAGACCTCTCAAATAGGATACACAAGGATTTTGTGGAGGAGTTAGAGTTCTCTGAGTTGGAAAGAATATTCCAGACAAATGAAACATAATGAACCAATGTGTGGTGGAATGAAGGGTACTCACAGTATGTGTAAGGAGTAACACGTTGGTACTTTGGGGGTACACAATTTTTGGATAAATTTGTACATCTTTTTGAGTACATTTCTATTTGGGAAAGAGGACAGGAGGTGGTTGAGAGGAGACTGAAAAACAGGAAAGAGGTAGATCAAGGAAGTACTTGGGTTCTGTGCTGAGGAGTGGCATACCTGCTGCATGTTGCATTCAGTGCCCATGGCAGAGATTGCCAGTCAACTGTAGGAGTATTTACTGCTGAGTCCTGAAATCTCAGCCCAGAAATCTACTGTAATTGACTTGGGATTGGTTCTTGAGCTGAAGCCTATTTGCCATTCCTGCTGTAAACAATGAGGGAAGATTCTTATTTTTTAAGAAATGTAGGTATATGATTAACAATGCTTTAGGAGGGTCAATGACCAGAGGATTGATTGTAAAGGAGAGAGGAGTAGGAAGACCAGTTAGGAATAACCTCGAAAATTAGGTGAATTATTGAGCCATTATTATTGAATATTCATGTATATTTATGTGTAATATCTCATTTAGACTTCCTTATAACATCATTGAGGAATATTATTATTTCTGTTTTTATAGATAAGGAAAGTCAGTTTAATAGTGGTTTAGTAGTTAGGCCCTGGTCACATCGGTAGAAAGTGGCAGAGCTGGACTTGAATTTTGCAAGGCTGGCGGTTTTATGGCCCTTGCTCACTTGTTTGGCCTAATTTCACACCACCTCCTCCCTACCTTTCTGGGTTCTAGTCATATTGGCGTTCTTTTAGTCTACACTCCCTTACCATAGGGCCTTTGCAGAAACATACATTTCTCTCTCTCTGAAACAACCTTTGTCTCTCTTCATATTCTTGATTCCTTCTTCATCAGTCTTCTCCATCTCATCACTCCTTCGGGGAAGGCTTCCCTAAAGACTTTTGCAGCACTCTGTTCATTTCCTTCAAACCTCTTGCCTCCCTTTGTACCAATACATTTACTTATGTCATAGTATGATTAATGCCTGTCTCTCCATGATCTAAGTCCCTTGAAAGCAGGGACTGTAGCTGCTTTCACTGACCACTGTATCCCAAGAGGACAAGGCATGATTTAGGGGAACAATATATATTTATTAAATCAATTATTCCATATCTCCTTCATGTTGTAGTTACCAAATATACCTCCCACTCTGGTAAGAAGGTAAAAGGGAGGACTGGTAAATGGTTACAGAGTTATGAGCTCAGAAAATAAGAGAAAAAGTATTGGGTAAACCGTATTGATTTTCTTCTGTTCCAGAAAAAATGTAATTAGCTGGATGCTCCTGGCAGCCCATAAATACAAGAAAGGCATCATTACTCTTAGGTGATAAAAGAAGCTTTCTGTGCTATTATTAAAAGAATTTGATTATGCCAGATTTCCTTAGGAAACCATTGGACAAATTAAATCACTTTAAATTCATTAAATAAAATGAAAGGAGTGAGAGATTGGGAAATTCTTAAGCAAAAAAGCATCAACCAAAATATTCTAATTCAGAAATAAAAACAGGCAACACAAATCCAAAAGACCAGAAAGGTCTACCAAAGAGAACCACAACAGGCACTTCAAATAATACTTAACTCCCTCTCTTATCTACTGTCAGAATATAAGCACACCCCTCCAGTATCGTCAGTTGTGATTCTTAGACCAAAGAGTAAAAATACAAGTGTTGTTGATGTGTGGCTGTGCAAAATATTTTCACATTTGAATATAAAAAACTAATCTTAAAATACCTTGAAATCATCTTAGAAAATTCCTTTTAGAAAATATCTCTCTCTGAGGTACAATACCTATTTAGGCAATAGGCTTTATTCATCAGAAAACGTGCATCAAATGTGGTATTTTTAAAAGCTAAAATTTTAAATTATAAATCATATAAGATCATTGTACACATATAAATCATACAAAAGTGTAAAATTAAAAAAAAAACATTCTCAACATGTACTGGTGCCACTGCCAATCTCACTGCCTATGGACGTAACCCTAAAGATTTCCATTCTTAAAAAGTTTGTTGGGCTTCCCTGGTGGTGCAGTGGTTGGGAGTCCGCCTGCCGATGCAGGGGACACGGGTTCGTGCCCCAGTCCGGGAAGATCCCACATGCCACGGAGCTGCTAGCCCCGTGAGCCATGGCTGCTGAGTCTGCGCGTCCGGAGCCTGTGCTCCGCAATGGGAGAGGCCACAGTAGTGAGAGGCCCGCGTACCGCAAAAAAAAAAAAAAAAAAAAAGTTTGTTGTGACCTCCACAGTTATGGTTAATTGATTTTTCACACGGGTACCAAGAGATTCCAATGGGGAGAGAATAATGTGTTCACAAATGGTTCAGGAACAGCTGAATATTCTCATGCAAAAGTATGAAGTTGGACCCCTTCCTCACAGCATATACAAAATAAACGCAAAATAGATTATAGACCTAAATATAAGAGCTAAAATGATAAAACAGTTAGTAGGAAATATAAGAGTAAATGTTTGTGGCTTTAGATTAGGCAAAGCCATCTCAGATATGATAGCAGAAATACAGGTAGATATAAGACAAAAAGATTAATTATAATTCATCAGAATTAAAACAACTATTTGACCAACTATAGATTGCTTATGAGAAAACATGGAGGTGAGAGGTTAGTGGACTAACCTCAGTGGAGGTTAGTCAGTGAAGGTTAGTCCACTGACTAAAATACTGAAAGGAGGCTTCACAGGTGAATCCTATCAAACATTTAGAGAACAGCTAACACCTATCCTTCTAAAACTCTTCCAAAATATAGCAGAGGGAGGAACACTCCCAAACTCATTCTGCGAGGCCACCATCACCCTGATACCAAAACCAAACAAAGATGTCACAAAAAAAGAAAACTACAGACCAATATCGCTGATGAACAGAGATGAAAAATCCTCAACAAAATACTAGCATACAGAATCCAACAGCACATTACAAGGATCGTACACCATGATCAATTGGGGTTTATCCCAGGAATGCAAGGATTCTTCAGTATATGCAGATCAATCAATGTGATACACCATATTAACAAATTGAAGGATAAAAACCATATGATAATCTCTATAGATGCAGGAAAAGATTTCAACAAAATTCAACACCATTTATGATAAAATCTCTCCAGAAAGTAGGCATAGAGGGAACTTACCTCAACATAATAAAGGCCATATAGGACAAACCCACAGCCAGTATCATTCTCAGTGGTGAAAAACTGAAACCATTTCCTCTAAGATCAGGAACAAGACAAGGATGCCTACTCTCACCACTATTATTCAACTTAGTTTTGGAAGCTTTAGCCACAGCAATCAGAGAAGAAAAAGAAATAAAAGGAATCCAAATCAGAAAAGAAAAGTAAAGCTGTCACTGTTTGCAGATGACATGATACTATACATAGAGAATCCTAAAGATGCTACCAGAAAACTACTAGAGCTAATCAA
>NC_041221.1:133002974-133004089 GCF_002837175.3 Physeter macrocephalus
CTGATGAAAGCAATTAAAGATGATACAGACAGATGGAGAGATATACCATGTTCTTGGATTGGAAGAATCAACAGTGTGAAAATGACTATACTACCCAAAGCAATCTACAGATTCAATGCAACCCCTCTCAGACTACCAATGGCATTTTTCAAAGAACTAGAACAAAAATTTTCACAATTGGTATGGAAACACAAAAGACCCCGAATAGCCAAAGCAATCTTGAGAAAGAAAAACAGAGCTCGAGATATCAGGCTCCTTGACTTCAGACTATACTACGAAGCTGCAGTAATCAAGACAGTGTGGTACTGGCACAAAAACAGAAATATAGATCAATGGAACAGGATAGAAAGCCCAGAGATAAACCCACGCACATATGGTCACCTTATCTTTGATAAAGGAGGCAAGAATATACAGTGGAGAAAAGACAGCCTCTTCAATAAGTGGTGCTGGGAAAACTGGACAGCTACATGTAAAAGAATGAAATTAGAACACTCCCTAACACCACACACAAAAATAAACTCAAAATGGATTAAAGAACTAAATGTAAGGCCAGACACTATCACCTCCTAGAGGAATGGAAATAAAAACAAAAATAAACAAATGGGACTTAATGAAACTTCAAAGCTTTTGCACAGCAAAGGAAACCATAAACAAGATGAAAAGACAACCCTCAGAATGGGAGAAAATATTTGCAAATGAAGCAACTGACAAAGGATTAATCTCCAAAATATACAAGCAGCTCATGCAGCTCAATATCAGAAAAACAAACAACCCAATCCAGAAATGGGCAGAAGATGTAAATAGACATTTCTCCAAAGAAGATCTACAGATTGCCAATAAACACATGAAAGGGTGCTCAACACCACTAATCATTAGAGAAATGCAAATCAAAACTACAATAAGGTATCACTGCACACTGGTCAGAAGGGCCATCATCAAAAAATCTACAAACCATAAATGCTGGAGAGGGTGTGGAGAAAAGGGAACCCTCTTGCACTGTTGGTGGGAATGTAAATTGATACAGCCACTATGCAGAACAATATGGAGGTTTCTTAAAAAACTAAGAACTACCATATGACCCAGCAATCCCACTACTGGGCATATACCCTGAGAAA
>NC_041221.1:133004315-133024719 GCF_002837175.3 Physeter macrocephalus
AGAGTCTGTCATACAGAGTGAAGTAAGTCAGAAAGAGAAAAACAAATACCGTATGCCAACACATATATATGGAATCTTAAAAAAAAAAAAAGGTTTTGATGAACCTAGAGGCAGGAAAGGAATAAAGACATAGATGTAGAGAATGGACTTGAGGACACGGGGAGGGGGAAGCGTAAGCTGGGACGAAGTGAGAGAGTGGCATGGACATATATACACTACCAAATGTAAAATAGATAGCTAATGGGAAGCAGCTGCATTGCACAGGGAGATCAGCTCGGTGCTTTGTGACCACCTGGAGGCGTGAGATAGGGAGGCTAGGAGGGAGATGCAAGAGGGAGGGGATATGGGGATATATGTATACATATAGCTGATTCACTTTATTATACAGCAGAAACTAACACAACATTGTAAAGCAATTATACTCCAATAAAGATGTTAGAAAAAAAAAGCTATAAAAAGAAAGCATGCAGAGAAGTGTTTAAGAACACATATAAAAAAGATGCTAGTAAGAGTGGTACTTGTTTGCCATGTTGAGAACAATCAGTACTATATCAGTGAATGGATGTGACAGCCTTTCTGTAATGCATGTACAGAAATGTTTAAGAACGCTTGTGGACTTCCCTGGTGGCACAGTGTTTAAGAATCTGCCTGCCAATGCAGGGGACACGGTCAATCCCTGGTCTGGGAAGATCCCACATGCCGTGGAGCAACTAAGCCTGTGCACTACAACTACTGAGCCCATGTGCCACAACTACTGAAGCCCACGCACCTAGAGAAAAAAGGTTTTGATGAACCTAGGGGCAGGAAAGGAATAAAGACATAGATGTAGAGAATGGACTTGAGGACACGGGGAGGGGGAAGCGTAAGCTGGGACGAAGTGAGAGAGTGGCATGGACATATATACACTACCAAATGTAAAATAGATAGCTAATGGGAAGCAGCTGCATTGCACAGGGAGATCAGCTCGGTGCTTTGTGACCACCTGGAGGCGTGAGATAGGGAGGCTAGGAGGGAGATGCAAGAGGGAGGGGATATGGGGATATATGTATACATATAGCTGATTCACTTTATTATACAGCAGAAACTAACACAACATTGTAAAGCAATTATACTCCAATAAAGATGTTAGAAAAAAAAAGCTATAAAAAGAAAGCATGCAGAGAAGTGTTTAAGAACACATATAAAAAAGATGCTAGTAAGAGTGGTACTTGTTTGCCATGTTGAGAACAATCAGTACTATATCAGTGAATGGATGTGACAGCCTTTCTGTAATGCATGTACAGAAATGTTTAAGAACGCTTGTGGACTTCCCTGGTGGCACAGTGTTTAAGAATCTGCCTGCCAATGCAGGGGACACGGTCAATCCCTGGTCTGGGAAGATCCCACATGCCGTGGAGCAACTAAGCCTGTGCACTACAACTACTGAGCCCATGTGCCACAACTACTGAAGCCCACGCACCTAGAGCCTGTGCTCCACAACAAGAGAAGCCACCGCAATGAGAAGCCCGTGCACTGCAACTAGAGAAAGCCCACACACAGCAACGAAGAGCGAACGGAGAGACAAAGGGAAGGAGGGAGGGAGGGAGGGAGGGAGGAAGAAAGGAAGGAAGGAAGGAAGGAAGGAAGGAAGGATCATTATTAAAAAGAAAAAAAAACACTTGTAATAAAGATGTTTGTAAGGAAAAAAAGTACTGAAAGGAAACAACTGAAGACCCTGATTTTTATAAACAATTAAAATACCATCAGGAATAAATCCAAAGTCATTATGAGATGGAGGAAAGATGAGAGAATTTGTTGCATACATCTTTGTTCTACTAGAAACATTGAAGGAAAATGATCCCAGAGGGAAGGAACTTCACGAATGAAGGAATAGTAGCAGAAATGGTAAATATAGAAGGTCATTTTTCTTCTCTTAAATTCTTTAAAATAATATTACCATTGATAATTAAAAATATCATGTTGTCTGGTGGGGTTTTTGATGTAATATATCTGACAACCATAACATGAAGGAAGAGGATAAAGGAAACTATAAAGTTGGAAGGCTTCCATATTTTACTTGAAGTGGTAAAATATTAACCCTAAGTAGAACTTTGAAAGTTGAATCGTGTATATTTAATCCCTGAAAAAAAAAACACTAAAATTAAAAATAATGCAAAGGTACATAGTTAAATAGCCAATAAATAAGTATGCAATAAAAATATTCAAATAAGCCAAAAGAAGACAAGAAATGTGGAACATAGAAACAAAGGAGGGGAAATAAACAGAAAAGAATAAATGGTAGACCTAAATTCAATCATATCAATAATTATATAAAATGTAACACATCTAAATATCAGTTAAGAGACAAAGGTTTTCAGAATAAATAAAAAATAAGACCCAAAGATCAGATGGGTTTTTACCAGGAATGAAAGGCTAAATCAACAATAAAAAAAAATCAATATATGTAGTTCATCTATTAACAGACAAATGAAGAAAAAGTTTCTAATCACAGAAACAGATACAAAAAAAGCATTGGATAAATTTCAACATCAAATTCTGATAAAAACCCTTAACAAACTAGGAATAGAAAGGAACTTTCTCAATCTGATAAAATGCATCTACCAAAATCTACGGATAGTATTATACCTGTTGGTGAAAGATTGAATACTTTCCCTCTGTCAGAAAAAAGGCAAGTATGTTTTCTCTTGCCACTTCTATTTAACATTGTACTAGAAATTCTAGTCAGTTGCAATAAGGCAAGAAAAATAAATAAAAGACATCTTGAATGGAAAGTAGGAAATAAAATTGTCTTTATTAGTAGATGATGTAAATATATATGTAGATAACCCCAAGGAATATATTTAAAAAATCTCTTAGAACTAATATGTGAATTTATGGAGTTTACAGAATACAAAGTCGATATACAAAAATGAATTGTATAAGTGAGTACTAGCAATGAACAAGTGAACATTTAAAAAATATACTGTGATTTACAATGGCACCAGAAAACATGAAATATTTATGAATAAATCGAACAAAATGTTCTAGGACTAAAACCATGTAAGGAGTCATAACGTCATACTGCTAGCTAGTGCCATCACTTTTTTCTATGGTCCCCTACATTGATATATACGAGTGAATTGTTTTTCTTAAAGAGATCTCAGTTTCTTAATTGTGCTATTCATTCCTGTCTATCATTGAAAGTACATATCCTGGCATAAGTAACTTTAATTAAGCCAAATAGTTCTGGTAAAAAATAAGAGTTCTGCCCAGATACACTGATTAATTATGTGATAACCAGATTTAAAAACGGCCCACTACTGTCCATTCATTCAGACTCTATTCCCTACCTCCAGGGAGATGAAGTTTCTGGATATCCACACTAATAAAAGAAATAACATATGAGGCAGGGACTCCTGTGACATGTGGCAGAGAGGTAAGTTTCCTGGAGGAAGTGAGGTGTAGAGAGCTACCTCTTTGCTTGGTGTATTTGTCAGACTCCTCTATATTGCTGAGGCTTGACCAGGCAGCAGCTATACCTGAGGCTTTGGTGGGAATAAGTGAGAGCAGCCTCTGCTTTGTTTCTAGAGGATATGGGATGACTGGAAACTGGGCCTAAATGTGAGGAAACTGACTTGGAGCAAGTGTTTTGGGATGTTACAGCAGACAGACCACTTGACTCCTGATCATACAAGGTGGGGAGGAATAATGCACAGTATTGAGGGAAAGGGATTGTTTTAACTTAAAGGGATTGTTGTTTACTGAGTTCCTACATATTCCAATAACAGGATGTATTATGGAATGAAAGACCTTAACTTATAGCCTTATTAAAGCAGGAAAAACTAATCTAGCCATGGAGGGTAAAATATTCATTACAGCTATTCAGATTTTCCAAATATGTCTAATTCCTTAAAGAAAAATGCCTTAAGACAGGAGAATTTGAGAAAACCAATTCATTAACTAGAGGAAGTGACAATGGTGGACTGAAGCAAAGCATGATGGAAATTTCTTGGTGCAGGTGCATGCTTGTGTTGTCTTTAAAGCACCTCTGCATCCCAAGATACTTCCTTACCTGGGCTCTTCTGATTCCTGTTCAAACACTCCCAGGCATCTTGAACCAGGGAAGGGAAAGAAGGGTGGTAGAAGAGAAAGGAGGACACAGTGTCAAATGAAACTATGACCAGTGTTACATAGTATTCATGGTTGTCTTTGTGAACTTTCAAAAGTTCTCTGTGTTTTTGGGCATACTTCTGAGTACTCTCTCATGTAATGGTTTTGGTGGTCATTCCCGAGTCATCTACATTCATCCACTCATATTTTGGGGGATGGAGCATGCCCATTATTTAATTCTGAGTATTTATCAAATTGTCACTTCAGGCTGCCAACCTAGATTTCTGGCACAGGGTCACAGTTGGATTACACTGTGGGTGTCATACAGTCTACATATGTTTGCTTTTCCATCTAAAATTTGATCACTAAAACCTCAAAACTTAGACACCCATATATAGACGACATGCTAATGAAATGTTTCATTCCTGCAGGTTATTGGAATGGAAAAGGGGGAGTGGTTAAAATGCAGTGCCTCACTTACAGAAATGTTTTTGTGGTGGGATTTATTAGTTAAGCCACCATGGAGGAATGCAGTTTTTTCTAATAGGTTCCATTCTGGCTCGCTAGATACACAAAATACTTCTCAAAGAAATTTATGTGTAGGCTGGAGATGAAATTGTTTTTGAAATTCAGTACTTAGTGGGCAAAATACAGCTCTAATGCATTCTAGATATAAAGTTTACAAAGACCCTGGCTGGGAAATTGATGAAAGGTCACCTTTTTAAAAAAGAGAAAGATAACAGACAGAGAAGACTCTCAGACGTGTAAATGTCCGCTCAATATGGGTGGTGGTGATGAGAAGATGTGTACTTTGGGCAAGGAGGTGATCACATGGATCACTTCAGACTCTGCCGCTGGGATATGCCTTGTGGCTGTTTCCGATTTTCATGGCCTTCTCTATTCCTCTGCTTCTTAGCCTACAGCTTTTCTAAAGCACTAAGATGTTGTTGTAGTTTGGAATAAGCAGCAGTGTGTTGGGCAGCAGTAGCAATGGGCAGGAACTGTCTCACAGTTTTTGAATTTAGAAAAAAGAAAACCTTTACTAATATGACTGCTTGATGGCTTTACAGTGGTATATACAAAGTATTTTATCATCTTAGCGTTTTAACTTTGGTTCTGTTACTCCTAAAATGAAGGTCATTAAGTTGCAATCCAAACATTTCTTGAACATCTACCACATACAGGGCCTTTTGCTAGGTTTTCCCAACTGTGAAGTCATTGATAACATTCTGAATTTTGTGAGGCAGCAACTACTAGAAAGGGGTGCCTTTCCTGGGACTACTTTATCTCACATAAGTCCTTAACATGACTGAAGACTTAATTCTAACTATGAAGCCTGATAGATTCAGTCCCAAGGCCATGGTTTTCTGGCCGAGGCCGAATGGAGGGTTTCCATTGCTTTGTTTGTTATGTAGCACTTGGCTTTCCTCCAGCCAGTTGGAGTCATGGAAGACTGTTCATTACATATGCTTAATGGACAGGAAATTAACACAGTAGAAAAATATGTATTGCTGCCCAGTCTTTGAGAGTACTTCATTCTTAACTAAGTACAGAGAAGAAGCATCTTGTTATTTTACAACATTTTTTAATTATTCCAGCAGTACATGTTTACTGTAGAAAAGTTAGAAAAATACAGATAAGCAGAAATAAGAAATTAAAAGTCATCCTTTTTTTTTTTTTTTTTTTTTTTTTGTGGCACGCGGGCCTCTCACTGTTGTGGCCTCTCCCGTTGCGGAGCACAGGCTCCGGATGCGCAGGCTCAGCGGCCATGTGGGATCTTCCTGGACCGGGGCACGAACCCGCGTCCCCTGCATCGGCAGGCGGATTCTCAACCCCTGCACCACCAGGGAAGCCCAAAAGTCATCCTTGATACCTAAAGATAACTGTTATTAACATTTTGATATATATCTTTTCAAAGTTATTTCTATGTTTAGATTGGATCGTGCTGTTCATGTTTTACAATATGATTTTTCTTTGGTTTAATAATATATGATTAAAAACTTCCTCTGTTGATAGATATATTTTTACATTTACAAATGGCTACATAGTCCGTTATGATACTTTGTATACCCCTGTTCTTTTATTTGAATCCTCCATTGGTAAACATTTGTAGTATTTTCAATTTTTAGATATACTAAGTTGCATTGCAGTAAATGTTATTGAAATAAATTTTTTATACACATTGATTACTTCCTTAGTAAAAATTGCTTAGTTTAATTGCTTTGTCAAAGGGTCTGCATTTTTTTTTTTAAAAGAAGATGTTGGGGGTAGGAGTTTATTAATTAATTTATCTATTTTTGGCTGTGTTGGGTCTTCGTTTCTGTGCGAGGGCTTTCTCTAGTTGCAGCGAGCGGGGGCCACTCTTCATTGCGGTGCACAGACCTCTCACTATCGCGGCCTCTCTCGTTGTGGAGCACAGGCTCCAGACGTGCAGACTCAGTAGTGTGGCTCCCAGGCCTAGTTGCTCCGCGGCATGTGGGATCCTCCCAGACCAGGGCTCGAACCCGTGTCCCCTGCATTAGCAGGCAGATTCTCAACCACTGCACCACCAGGGAAGCCCCCAAAGGGTCTGCATTTTTATGTATTTTGTTATATGTTGTCAAATTGTCTTTTAGAAAAGTTATACCAACTACAATAACATTATGTAAGAGTGATCATTTTCTTTACATTCTTGACAATTTTAAGTATTATTACTTAAAAAATCCTTATCCTTTCTGTTAGGTGAAAACTAGTGTCTCATAGGTTAAATTTCTTTGGTTACTTGTGAGTTTAAGCAATAATTTTATGTTTATTGTCCATTTTTACCTTTTTTTTTTTTTGTAAATCACCTATTCATGTCCTTTGTCCATTATTCTATTGATATATTTACCTTTCTCTTATTGAAGTAGTCATCATTTTGGGGGGTATCAATAACAAGATGATTTTCAATGTAATATTTATTTAGGAGTTGAGTTAGAGTTAAAGAAGAAACTATGTGAGCCAACCATCCTGGACTCATAGTTAATGAACACTAAAGATGTTTATATTAATATTTGAAATTTAATAACTGTCATTTATTAAGCAGAGTTTACAAGGAATTCTCCATAGCTTACCATCCCAGAAAATATCTGTGCCTGCCTCCCCATCTCTCTTTCAGTAGGCATACTATAGTAAAATAAATGAGAACCACAGATCTTTCTTCTTCTCTCATATAGGCTTTTTGCTTCAAGCTGAATGGAGGGATGCTATTAGCACTTCTCCCACATCCAGTTAGATTCCTTTACCATTTTTTATGTACCCTAGTTCCCAGGGCATTTTCACTGCAGACAGCCAGCACCTGTGTCTCTGGGTGGAAGGGCTGCCCTCTTGCTGTCTTAACTCCCTTTCCCTGCAGGGACCTGTGGACACATGCCTAGGGGCATTACTTAACCAACAACTGGGGCTGTGCAGCCCCCTTGTCCACTGAGATGGGCAAGTCTGCAGTGTGACCTGTCCCATCTTAGTAGCTCTGCTGTGGAACTGCCAAACCTACCCTCCACTGGACTTGGCTTGATTTACACCCTAGCCTGACCTCTTTCCTTCTCAGTTACCACTTCCCTTTCTCCACTTTACTGAGAATATTTACCGTTACATCAGTTTTACACAAATGCTGGTTGTTGGATGGGCCTCTGGGAAATGCCCCCTAAGGCACATATAACAGCATCTAGAACTTATACTGTTATGTCAGGGAAGGTCCCTTCATACTGTGAGCTCTAATGGCTAATGATAGCTACAGTAACTAACATTGTTGAGACTTTACTGTGAATCTAGCACTATATTAAATGTTTTTTCACATAATAACTCATCTAATCCACATATTGTAGTATATCTATTTTTATCCCCAGATGAGAAAACTAAGCTTAATTTCTTTATGTCCACATAGATTCTCAGTGGCCAAAGTGGGATTCAAAGCCAAGTCTAGTAGACTTTAGAGCCCAAGTTCTGTAACCACAATGCAACTCTTCCTCATAAGAGGCTTGGTGAGCTCTGCAGCAGGGTCAGAAGTTCTCAGCACCCTGGGGGCATTCTTGGGCACAGTCTAAGGTGCACGCGCACTGGCCGGCCAAGGCAGCGTGTGACTCAGTATTCTGCTGGATCACTCTCACATCTACACAAGTTGCCTTTAAAGGACTACCCTTGTTTTCAGCTCAGCACAGTTTTGTAGGAGAAAGAAAATATGACAGAACTTTCTGTGGGCGGAAAGTCAGGATAGAGACATATTTGGATGGTATAGAATCTGAATCATCAGGGATTTTTTTTTCTTTTTCATTTAGTGGCCTAAGTCTCCCCATAAAGTAGAATAAATTATAATTATTTATATGCACTTGGAAAATATGACAGAACTTTCTGTGGGCGGAAAGTTAGGATAGAGACATATTTGGATGGTATAGAATCTGAATCATCAGGGATTTTTTTTTTCTTTTTCATTTAGTGGCCTAAGTCTCCCCATAAAGTAGAATAAATTATAATTATTTATATGCACTTGAGCATAGCATGCAAATAATTTTAACTTATTTCTAACTTCAGTGACATGATGCTTTCATTTTGACTCTAGCCTATAGACCCAGACCAAAAAAAAAAAAAAAAAAATACTGAGATTTAAGAGATTTCTGTACATTCCAACTATTTACTTGTTAGCTAACTCAGCCTCCTTATTTAGAAATCCTTACTTGTAGGATGGCAGACATAGGAAACAACAACAACAAGATGCCCTGTTAAATTTGAATTTCAGATAAGCAATGGATAATTTTTTAATGTAAGAATGTCCCATGTAGTTTTCTTCCATGCAGTATTAGGGATATACTTATAACAAAAAACTATTTACTGTTTATCTGGAATTCAGTTTAAACTGGGCATCCTGCATTTTATCTGGCAACCCAGCTTACTTGGATGCCCACCCCAATAGCAATATTCCTTGTGTTTCAGCTTCTCATAGGTTGTCACAGCTATTCTCATGGGCCAAAAAGTGTCCCTGCTCAAGACAGGTGGCTTGGTCCCCACAGAGGATCTCTAACTGGTCCCATGCTTCCAAATTGCTGTCTACAAACTTGTTTCCATCCAGCTGTCTGAATGATTGTTCCAAAACATAAATCATACCGCTCCCTTCCTCAAAACCCTTTGGTGGATTTCTGTCACGTGCAGAATATCTAAAGGGCTGGGCACATGTTCTATAAATCCTCACCTGACCAGGTCTTCCTTACCCCACTGACCTCCTGTGCCTCTCCCCAGGCAAGAGGGCAATTTCAGGTTAAGTCTGAGCCTCCTCTGATTCCCCAGCAGAGCAGTGGGAGAGTCTTTCTCCCCTCAAAGGAGCTGGGCTTTCACCCTCTTGCAACAGTCAGTCATTGGCTAAGGTTTACTCCAGGAACATGTGACTCCCCTGGATTTTAGGCTCTCAGTATCTGGGTGAAGCAGCTTCAGTAACCAGCAGTTAGTTCTCTGGTGAAGATTTCTAGAAGGTATGAGCCACTAGGAGCAAACAGTACAGAAGCTGAGCAATGGATCCACAGAACCATTAAGGGAATCTGAGGAAGTTTGGATGGTTCTAACAGCATCCACTAGAGCAGGACTCAGACAGGATCCTAGAGGCATATTGGCAGGGGAGTTTGGTTGCCTTCATTGCAAAAATGTCCCCAACTGTTGGCAGCAGCCTGTTAGATAGTTAAGGTTCCCGGGCAAGTCAGGTAGTAAGAATGGGACACTTCATTCACACTGAGAGTCAGGGAAAAACCAATGAATATCTGATTAGTTTCGTTATGAGATAGAATGAGCTGCTCGCTGGGCTTCTTTGGGGGAACAAAAGCAGAAGTGAGTTCTGTCTTCTTGGAGCGTAGCATTTTCAAAAAGGCGTTTGGCAGTATAGGGTGAAGAGACAGAGTGTTAAGCAGAGCTTCTGATGAGCAAATCTTTAAGAAAGAAGCAGCAGAATGTAGTACCCTCAAAGGTCTGAAAGTGGTGGTTGAGAAAATTGAAAGAGTATTCATTATTTTGTAAAGGAGTAACCACATGTAAGAGTCCAATAGAAATATCTACATGCTCTAAGGAAATTTCACTTCAGCCCTAATGTGTGCCTAATCTTAAAAACTGCAGGGGTGTGTATATATCACCCATCAGAATGTAACAGCCAGGCAGGATGAAGCCACGCTAAAGAATCCTTCAAGTATACTTCTAAAAGCACACTGCTATGTTCTGTGATCACTGCTTTATAATTGCTATAATCCATCAATTTAATATTGTCATGAAAAGTTCTAATAAATCATGACTAAGTCATGATTGATAAGACATGAATAGGATCCTGGGGTATGCACTGAGTCCCTCTAATTTATTAGCCCATTTATTTGAAATGGATTGAAATTAAAGATCCTCTCACAATGCTAGTTAAGTGGCTTTGGGCAGAATTCTGTACAGTGTTCAAATGAGGAAATCCTTTCCAGGCTGAACTTGAGTTTGAGAGATTTTATCTGAAAACTCTTCTCCTCCCCATGTCCTTTCAGAAACATGAGGGGTCTGGGGCACTCCCAGGAATGCTCCCAATCCTCTAGACTACATACTATGCATCCCCAACTGTGCCCAAGTAACTCTTACCAAACTACCCCAATTCTAAATAGTTCAGTCATCTTCAAGGTATAAGGTCCTTTGGAATGACTTTTTCAGAATTGAATATAGACCTATTTCTTTGATTAAAAAAAAATCCTTTCAATCAAAAAGGAACTGAAAATGTAGGCCACTCTCTTTAGAAATCAATTTCCTAAATTGTGCTCTTAATCAGAAACTTTGATTCTTTATTTTTGTCAGTGATTACTACTTCAAAAGGCCAGATGTCTGAAAAAAATCTCTCTTAGTTTATGGCAGTCATAACCTATTGCAAAATCATATGCCTGTTACAAAATATTTTTTTCTACAGCTGGATCCGTGTGTCTGGCTCGTTTAGAATGGTATCAAATCGTAAAGGTGTATGTTTAAAAATGGGAGTTATGTTTTATAGTCAATAAAATACTAGTAAACAAATGAAGGAGACCCTCAATCTTACTGGTAATCAGAAGAAAATAAACTAAAACACTAATGAGATGCATTAAAGCCTGACAGTGCCAGGAGTGGTCAAGATGGCAAAGAGATAGGACTCAGCCATCTTCCGTCCTTCTCTAGACACACACCAGAATGCAGGTTCCATAAGGTCAGGAGCCTTGCTTGTTCAAATGGGAGTGTGAATTTGAACAAGCAGTTTGGCAATAGCTGCTAAAATTGAAGATAAGTAAAACCTATAAGCCAGCTACGCTACTCCTGAGAATACAGCGTAGAGAAATTCATGCACATATGCACCAAGAGACCTAAGTGAAGATCTGTTCATTACAGAATTATTTTTTTCAGCAAAAACAGGTAACAACCCAAATGTCTTTCATCAGAGGAAAGGAGAAATTAACTCAAGTATGTTCATAAAATGACATACTGTGATGCAATAAAAAAGAAGAAATAGATCTATTTGATCAATATAGGGAGATCTCAAAAACAATATTGGGTTAAAAAAAAAAACCCAGATTGCCAAATGCCATGTACAGTGTAATATGTTTTATATAGAAATATATTGTTAAAGCACATATACGTAGTTAAAGTATAAAATGGCCTGGATTCATGCCAAGTTTATGTTAGGGGAGGAGAATGGGAATGTAATACAGAGAACAGGGGAGACATCCGCTTTATTTTTAGAGTTTTCTTTAAAAAATATGAAGCAAATATGGTAAAAATGTTAGCATTTATTTCTCTGAGTGGCAGGTACATCGATGTTTATTATCCTCTGCATTATTCTGTATTTTTAAAATTTCATAATGAAATAATCAATATGAAAACAACAGTCACCCTGGAAGAAAAATGGGCAAAGAACATAAACATGGAATTTCTAACCATGCCTAGAGAAATACACGTTAAAAGATACAAGCATTTCACATGTGACTGCCAAAGATTAAAATGAATGATGCTATTTGGGACTATAGAAGGTATAAGGAATTGTGAACTCTTGAACATGGCTAAAATTAAAGGAAGTTGATACAATATTTCTGCAAGGTGATTTGGCTATATATTAATGATAAATAGGTATGTAGATAATGAAAAACGTTCAATCGTGTTGCTCCAACAATTCTTTTAGAAGTTTATCTTATGACAGGAAGTGTGTTCAGAAATTTATGCAATTATATATGCTTGAAAATGCAGAGAATGTATGTTGACTGACTCACAAAAAAAGTGTTGACTGTGTCTCTGGGAAAGGTGATGGGGCAATACAAGTTTGGGGTGGTATGGGGAATTTTCATTGTATATATTTTTATAGAATCTGATTTTTAAAGTCAAGTTCATGCTTTTCTTTATAATAGCTTTATTGAAATACATTTCCCATACCATGACACTCACCCTTTTAAAGTATATAGTTGAGTGGGTTTAGTATATCCACAGAGTTGTGGAACCATCACCATTGTCTAATCTTAGAATATTTTCCTCATTCCCAAAAGAAACCCTATACCCATTTCCCCCTTCCCTTGGCACCTGGCAACAACTAATATATGTTCTATCTCTGTTGATTTGCCTATTTTTGATATTTCCTGTAAATGGAATCATACAACATGTGGTCTGAATTCTTTCACTTAGCATGTTTTCAAAGTCCATCTGTGTGTGGCATGTAGCAGTACTTCATTCCTATTTGAGCCAGCATAATATTCCATTGTATGGATATATCACATTTTATTTATCTCTTCATTGGGATTATGGACATTTGGGTTGTTTTCCACTTTCTGGCTATAATGAATAATGCTGCTGTGACCATTTATGTACAAATACCTGTGTGGCCAAATGTTTGCATTTATCTTGGGTATGTAATTAAGGAATGATATTGGTGGGTAATATGGTAACTCTATGTTCAATTGTTGAGGAACGTCCAGACTGTTTTCCAAAATGGCTGTACCATTTGACATTCTCACCAGAAGTATATGAGAATTCTAATTTCTCCAAATCATTCCCCACATTTATTATTATCTGGCTTTTTGATGTAGCCATATTAGTGGGTGTGAAGTGGTACTTCACTGTGGTTTTGATTTGCATTTCCATGATAGCTAATGATGTTGAGCATTTTTTCATTTACTCGCTGATCTTTTGTAAAATGATCAGTGAGTAAAATTTTCTTTGGTTAAATGTCTATTTAGATTATATTCCCATTTTTAAGTTGGATCATTTGTCTTTCTGTTGTTGAGCTGTAAGACTTCTTTATGTATCCTGAATACAAGTCTCTTATCAGATGTATGATTTGTAAATACTTTTCACCATTCTGTGGGTAGTATTTTCATTTTCTGGTGATGTCCTTTGAAGAATAAAAGTTTTTAATTTTTTTAAAATACATTTATTCATTTATTTATTTTTGGCTGCGTTGGGTCTCTGTTGCTGCACGCAGGCTTTCTCTAGTTGCATCGAGTGGGGACTACTCTTCATTGCAGTGCGCAGGCATCTCATTGCGGTGGCATCTCTTGTTGTAGAGCACGGGCTCTAGGCACGTGGACTTCAGTAGTTGCAGCACACTAGCTCAGTAGCTGTGGCTCACAGGCTCAGTAGTTGTGGCTTGCAGGCTCTAGAGCGCAGGCTCAGTAGTTGTGGCACAAAGGCTTAGTTGCTCCGCAGCATGTGGGATCTTCCCGGACCAGGGCTCGAACCCATGTCCCCTTCAGTGGCAGGTGGATTCTTAACCATTGTGCCACCAGGGAAGTCCCAGGTTTTTAATTTCGATGAAGTCCAATTTATCTATCTTTTTCTTTTGTTGCTTGTGCTTTTGATGTCTTATCTAAAAGGCTTTCATAACCCAAGATTACAACGATTTACTGATAAGTTTTCTTCAAGGCTTTTTGGTTTTACACTGAGGCCTGTCATCCTGCTTTGAATTGATTTTTGTATGTGGTGCGAGGAAATGATCTAACATCATTCTTTTGCATACGTGTATCCTGTTGTTCCAGCACCAGCTGTTGAAAGACTTATTTCCTCCATTGAAGTATCTTGGCAACCTTGTCAAAATCAATTAACCATAAATGTAAGGGTTTATTTCTGGACTCTTAATTCAGTTCCATTGATATATATGTTAATCCTTATGTCACTACCACACTCTCTTGATTATTGTAACCTAGTTTTAAAATAGAGAAATGTGAGTTCTTTAACTTTAGTTTTTTTCAGAATTGTTGGCTATTTGGTGTCACACGTGTTTCCCTGTGAATTTTGGATAAACTTGTCAATTTCAGCAAAAATTCCAGCTGAGATTTTGATAGGGATTATGATGAATCTGAAAATCAGTTTGGGGACTATTACTATCTTAACAGTATTAAGTTTTTCAATCCATTATCATGGGATGTCTCTCTGTTTATTTAGGCCTTCTTAATTTATTTTACCAGTGTTTTGTAGTTTTCAATTTACATTTCTTTTGTTAAATTTATTGCTAAATATTTTATTTTTTTTTGACGGTATTTTAAATGAAAATTTTTTTTTTTTTTTTTTTTTGCGGTATGCAGGCCTCTCACCATTGTGGCCTCTCCCGTTGCGGAGCAAAGGCTCCGGACACGCAGGCTCAGCGGCCATGGTTCATGGGCCCAGCCGCTCTGCAGCATGTGGGGTCTTCCCAGACCAGGGCACGAACCTGTGTCCCCTGCATCGGCAGGTGGACTCTCAACCACTGAGCCACCAGGAAAGCCCCCCAGTTTTTTTTTTTTTTTAACTTTTGTTTTGCATTGTTCATTGCTTGTGTAGAGAAAGACACTTGATTTTTGTATGTTGGTCTTGTATCTTGCAACCTTGCTGAACTTGTTTATTAGCTCTAATAGTTGTGTGTGTGTGTGTGTTACTTGATTTTTCTATCCACAACATCTTGTCTTCTTGAATAAACATAGTTTTACGTATTCTTTTCTAATCTGGAGGAATTTTGTTTCTTTTTCTTGCCTTATTACCCTGGATAGAAGTGCTGGTATAATGTTGAATAGAAGTGATGAGAGCAAACTTAGACATCCTTGTCTTGTTTCTGATCTTAGCAGAAAAGCATTCAGTCTTTCCTCATTAGCTATGATGTTAGCTGTCGTAATTTGTAGATGTCCATTATCAGGTTAAGGCAGTAACTCTAAATTCTTAGGATTTTGAGAATTTTTATCATAAAAGGGTGTTGGATTTTGTCAAATGTGTTTTCTGCCTCTAGTGATATGATCATGTGGGTTTTGTCCTTTGGCCTGTTAATATGGTATATTACGTTAAATGATTTCTGGATGTTAAGACAACTGTGATGGATAATTTTGTGTGTCAGCTTGACTAAGAGATGTCCAGACAGGTGGTAAAACATTATTTCTGGGTATGTCTGTGAGGGTGTTTCTGGAAGAGATTAGCATCTGAATAGGTATACCGTGTAAAGATCGCCTTCATCAATGTGAGTGGGCATCATCCAATCCGTTAAGGGACTAAATAGAACGGTGGAGAAAGGGAAAATTTGCTCCCTTTGCCTGAGCTAGGACATCCATCCTCTGCTCTTGGACGTGGATGCTTCTGGTTCTTGGGCATTTGGTCTCAGCCGCGGACTTACTTCATTGGCCCCCATCTCCTGCTCTGGTTCTTGGGCCACTGGACTTGGACATACACCAGTGACTCTCCGGGTTCTCAGACCCAGATTGCATTGTACTACCAGATTTCCTGGTTCTCCTGCTTGTAGACAGCAGATTGTAGGACTGACAGGCCTTCATAATTACATGAATCGATTCCTGTAATCAGTCTTCTAATATATATCTATATATATATATCCAATTGCTCTGTTTCTCTGGAGAATTCTGGAAATTAACCAAAGACATGGAACAGTACAACAACAGTCAATTTAAGAAAGATGACTGAATCTCAATAAGAACAGCAAGCTTTTTTCCCACCCTTCTCTCCAGATATGTTACAGTAACCTTGATATAGCAGCCTCACAATCACAGATACTGAAAACCCAGCAGCCTCGCAGCCACCGGAGGGGGGTAAAATGGGTTTGGAGCTCCCCCAAAAGCCCCATCTCCAGAGACTGTCATTATTTCACTTATTTGGCTGCTCTTTGGAAAATCCCCCTTCACAGGATTTGTCCTTATTTGACCTGACTCAGAGCTTGCTCAATATCCCCAAGATGTTTATTACCACTCCAGAGATCCTTCTCTACATGCATTACTTTTGCAGTGAAAAAAGTACTTACTTTTAAAAATGTTTGTACAGTATAATTGAGTTATTTAAGGAGTGATCAAGTAGAAACAATCTAAATGTTTAAACACTGTTTTAGAAACAGTGATATACCCATAGCCTTTAGAATGAGTGCATGTGTGTATAGTGTGTGTGTAGTGTGTTAAATAATAATAACTTTGCATATGACGATAAAAGTACAGGTAAACATATCCCCAGATATTGACGTTGGGTATTTGGAGAAGGATTGGATTATGGATGATTTATTTTAAAAAAATAATTTTAACTTTGTGCTTTTAAAAATGTGTATCTATGTGTTAAGTTTTCTGCATTAAGCTTGTATCTCTGCAATTAAAGTATGATTAATATATCTAAGATAAATTTACTTCCTAATTAAAAGAATATATTTTCATACCATTGTTCTTTTAAAATAAATTGATACAGGCTTGCCAGCTATCTAATCCATAAGTGGACACAGAATACTTTTTGATAGGTAATTTTCTACCTATATTGTCACTTTGAAAACCTGGGTCAGAAAGACGGAAAAATAAAAAGATACTGCCTCCTGACCATTAGGTAGAGCATGTCACTTTCTCAGTTTTATTCAGCTGGGGTCCGGAGACACTAACCTATTCCCAGAACTACTTTTGCTTTTAGAATCTGCACAGATCCCTGGGAATGTATAATTTCTCCATTGCTTAGCAACCGTTCCACTATTTTCAGGACCTTGTTAAATGAATGAATGCATTTTGATGACAAGACAGCTTTATTCATGCCATACTCTGGGCCACCATGTAACAATAAGAGATAATAAAATGAAATATTGCAAAGATCATGTCTCTAGTCACTCGGCCCACAAAAGCCCTCAGAAGAGCTGGGTTGGAAAAGAAACTTTTATGCAAACAGATTTTAAAAGCTAATAGAAAAAAACATAATGATCTGAAATACTTATATTGTGGACACACATTCACATGTTTTTTTATCGCTTCTTGGATGACCGTCCATGAATAAAATACAAGCAGAAGTGCTACGTGGACATCAGTCTTTAACAGTTTCAAAACCCCTAAAATATCTCTGGTTTCCCTTTACACTTCTGCCTGTTAGAAACTCAGCCTATGTTGGAAGGTAACTGGTGGATGTTCAAGATTCTCATTGTAAACAAGTTCAAACATTTGGCCAAGAAAGTTTGCAGAGACTGGAATAACACACATTCTACAGAACCAGTTCCTCTGTAAGAAGCAAATGCTGTTTGTTAATACCCTTTGAATAGATATAACAATTCTAAACAACTATGGCTTAAAATACTTACATTTTGGGTTTGACTCTCAGAAAACTCAGAGCAAAATTTTGGTGCCTAAATTCCAGTAACAAATTTACCCTGACGTCCTGACAAATCTTATTTCCTCCTAAGAATGTCGAAGGAAACATACATATGCACATACACACAAACACACCCGTGTGCACACAGTGAATAACATTGACAACAAATGTGAAAGGTCTAAGATGTACCAAGTTATGGGATTATGTCATCTAAAATAGGTATGAATGATGAGATTTTGAGAATTAAATATATTCTCAGGCTTAAAGTCAAGGGGTAGGGACAGCACTTTACAGTCTCCCTGCTTAGTCCCCTCTCTTTAGCTCAGGGAAACTTTAAACCTTGTTCAAGGTAGAACCAAAACTGGGAATCAACATTTCTACTTCCAGTTCATGCTCATCCAACTCACTGCGCTTCTCTTCCTGCCAGAAACTTTAAGCTCAGGTTATAAATAAAACGTTTGCTGTAAAAATCTAAATAATACAAAAGTACATGGAGTAAAAACCTCTCTGATTTCCTCGTTTGTGAAATTTTTATCTCTGGGTATAGTTCTGCTATTGGTTCTTAAGAAAATAACAGAAATATACTTTAATTACACAACTCATTTCAGCTCAACAATTAAATTCCATGCCTTGTGTCTGCAAGCATCACCATTTGGGAAGTGAGGCAAGGTGGGGTCAGGGGGTGTACAGACATGTGTGCCACAGCTCTTGTCTTCGATGAGCCTGTAGACTGTTTGGGGAGATAAAGCAAAGACGGGATCACAAATATTGTCAAGATGTGTAGTTCGAGAAGATATTATGTACTTCAGAGAAGGATAAGTTTATGAATGAATGGTTCATGAAGGAAGTAGAATTTTAGGTGGGTCTTGAAAGATGGGTAAGATCTAGAAAAGCAAAGGGAAGGAAGAAAAACTCAGACTATTTAATTTGCACACTACATTCTTCCCGAGAGGATTGTAGTGTGGGTTACAATAAGCCAAACTACTTAACTTCTTAGTGCCTTACTTAGTTTGTCCTTGGTAAAATGAGATAATAAAAATAGAACCAACTTCATAGTATTGTGAAGATTAAATGAAATTCTATATCTAAGTAGCTCAGAAGAAGTGCCTAGAAGACAGTAAGGGTTCAGTCAGTGTTTACTCCCTGTACTTCTGTTATTCAGAATGAAGTATGCAGGGCCATATATAGCTTTGCAAAAGTTTCATTCATTCCTGTTCCTCACCAAGGAGAACGGTGATACTAAGTTTGGTTCGATTAGGCCCTTGAACGTGGAGGTGATTACTAACAGAAGAAGGGAGAGTGCAAATCCGTCAAGATACTTCTCAGAACATGAGACGTAGTTTCTTACTACTACTTAACTTTTCTCTGTTGTTGAACTTGGAACTCAAAAAAAAAAAAATCCTTAATATGTCTTGAATTCTCCTAGCTTAAAACCCATGTCCTTTAGAATTGAGAGTTTAGGGTAATCCAACTGAATATCTTGATATGCTATCTACTTAGACCTCTGAAACCCGTAGAAGCTGGGCTTCAACCCATTGCATGCTCTGGCCTGAGGTACCTCAGCTGCTCATTTGTCGGGACTAGACTGAGTCCCTCCTCATCCCATCTCCATCCCAGCTCTGTCCAAGCATCTTTCCTAGTATCATGGATACTGCGTTTCTAGTTCTGATAAGCCTTTATTCAGATATGTTCACTAAAACAGTAAACCTTGCTGTTACCATTATCCTTTTGTAGAAGTATCCTTGAGTCAAGGATGACGCAGAAGGCTCACGATTACTCCTGCAATAGCAGACCAGAAAAATCAATCTGTTCCTTCTTAGGGAAATAACATTTGAATGCAGTCAACTATAATGGGAGCAAGGAAATATTTCTTTAACAAGAAAAATATTAATGATTAAAAAGGGTGGGAATGGGGGAGCTTCAGATCAGCAAAGAGGCTGGAAGTGACTCCAGAGGTGGCAGATTTTGTCAGTTAAAATCTGTCTTAAAATGGGCTGCTTATCAAGATATTTTAGGCTGAATTTGAAAGCAAAAGTTGCACTGTTTTTGCATTTTCCTTCTAAACTTGTTTTAAAACCATTTGTATTGTAGAATATTGTACACATACAGAAAATACATAAAATATACATGTTTGGTTTAACAAATTATTATAAAGCAAGTCACATTTAACTACCTTCTCAAGCCAACACCCCCAGAACATTTCCAGCACCCCAAAAGCCTCTCCCAGCCTCTACCCATTATGACCACGTCCCTCCTCCTCCCCAGTTTTCTGACTTTTATGGTAATCATTTCCTTGCTCTACTTCATAATTTTATCCCCTAAGTATGAATCTCTAAACACTGTACTAGTCTGTCTGTTTGAAGTGAATTGAATCACACAACCTGTGTTCTTTATGTCTAGCTTCCTAAGCATAACATTCATCCGTGTTGTGTGTAACTGGGTTCATTACTTTTCATTGCTGTATGGCATTCCATTGTGTGAATATACCCCAATTATGTCTCCATTCTCCTGTTGATAGACTTCTGGGTTATTTGCAGTTTAGGGTTATCACAAATAATGCTGTCATGACCATTCTTTTCATTTCTTCTGATGCACATGTGCACACATCTTTCTTGGGCATATAGTCAGGAGTAGAATTGCTGGATCATAGAATATGCAAATCTTCAACTTAGTAAATAATGCCAATGGTTTTCCAAAGTGCTTGTCCCAATTTACACTCTTACCAACAGTATATGACAATTTTCTCTTAACTTTTTTTTTTTTTTTTTTTTTTTTT
>NC_041221.1:133024807-133031138 GCF_002837175.3 Physeter macrocephalus
TGCGGAGCACAGGCTCCGGACGCGCAGGCTCAGCGGCCATGGCTCACGGGCCCAGCCGCTCCGCGGCATGTGGGATCCTCCCAGACCGGGGCGCGAACCCGGTTCCCCTGCATCGGCATGCGGACGCGCAACCACTGCGCCACCAGGGAAGCCCTTCTCTTAACTTTTAAGAGAGGAAAGATATGTTAAAATATATTTAACTACATGAAATCCATACATTTGACTATTGCAAAAATGGTGCGTTTTATGGACTAAGTTCCTACAAATGGTATGAGGGGTGTGCTCAATAAGTGCTTTTGCTCTGGGCTCTGACAAACCTGAGTCCAAATGTTAGTTCTGCCACCTATTTTATGTGTTACATTAGGCAAGGCATTTAACATTTCTAATTGTTTTCTTATCTGTAAAACAGGGATGAAAATAGCATGTAATTCATAAGATTGTTGTGTTGAGATAACATATTTAAGGTGCCTAGTATCTTGTCTGGCCCAGAGAACAACTGAATATAATAGTAGCTATTACATTATTATTATTATTACTACTACTACTGTTATGTGTACTCAGAATTTCCTTTCTAATCATAGCAATGAGAAAGATTAGGAAGCAGAAAGTTAGACTTGACCATCTATACTTGTATATTTTCCAGTAATGTCCCACATCAGGAAATAGTGGAATAGTCTCATAAAAGGAGAATCAAGTTGTTTATAAGCCAAGACTCAGTTTTGTCTGAGTGGCATCGTCAAGAGAGGACCTCCCAGGTCACTTTGACGGTTTTACATTTCTTGGCATCTCTCACAAAGTGGTTGGAACCCTGAGCTCTCCACCACCTGGCTGGGGCGCGCAAGTGCTCTGTTGCCCTCATTCCAGGCATAGCCCCTGGTGTGCTCCTGACTTCTGAGACCACAGCTGTGGTAGCAGCATGGCAGCCACATCCAGTTGGACCTCTGTTCACCATCGCGCTGGCATGCAGCTGCCAGGCTCTGCTCCCAGAGGACTATGGTGGCTGGCAGCCAGCAATACTGAGAAACATGAGTCATAGAATCCAGGATACAGGGTGGAAATTATTGTAAAATATCCTACAATGAGTGAGCAGGAAGGCTGCTGATGAAATTCTGCACCAAGGTTGACTGATCCCACAGCACCTTCTCTTCAGCACCTGTTCCTTTTGTCCCATTTTTCTAAGAAGATGCCCAGAAGGCATCAGGAAGATTTCTGCAGGGCTCTGGTAGTTCTCTACATGAATGGCCCATCATGATTTCATGGGGCAGGGCCTTGGGTTGGAACTCCTAAAGGGAGGAGGGATGTGACACCACATTCCTTGTCCTATTAAGGCCAAGCCTTCCCACTCCTGACTTCTTTGTTTTAGAGAAGTGATGTATTGGGAAAGGCTCAAGAGTCTGCTGGATAGGGAATTTGAGTCTGGGCTAGCCAAAAATCTGAATCAGAGTACACACACACACACATACACGTGTGCGCATGCAAGTTCAGTGACTTTAAATTGGCTAAGTCGGTCTTGCGTTAGAGAATCTATTTAATAAATCTTGGAATCACTCTAGACTACTCATTCTTTTCATGCTGCATTTCATATTTCTCCACTCGAGTCAATTCTCTCTGAAATGTTCCCATCTGGTGTTTCCCTTCTTACTTTGAATCTTGCTACCTTTATTCCTTTGTTACTGCAAAGATCTCCCACTCCAATCAATTTAATATCATTTAAGCACTTCTTTTATCATTTTATGATGAACAGCTCAAAAAGCCTCCCATCTACCTATGCAGTAATACAAAAATTCTTCACCCTGGAATTTAAGGTCCTTTACAGTCCATCAGTTTTTAAATTCTCATTTCCCACCGTTTCTCAGTGAATTCTTACATACAGTCAAATTAGGGGACTCATTTTTCCCTTTTAACAAGCTACACCCTCTGTTCTTCTGTGGCTCACCTTCTGACACCATTCACTTTCTTTCCCTCTTCTTCTGTCAAGCTCAGTATTGACAGCATGTGATATGGGTATTTCTGGTGTCCCATGATATGATTAGGTGGTAAACCAATCTTTAATATGTAAACTTTTAATAAATATGTTTTATAGAATAATCAGATTATCACATCACACTCATGACTTTGTGGATATCATTGTCCAGGCTAGTCTAGAGCAGGTAATACCACAGTATCTCACTTATGCAGCCTGAATAATTATAGGTATTCTGCATCATTAGAATATAAATGGGGTAGTCACACACCCTTAGCTAGACTGGTTCAGGGAGAGGCACATGGTTCAATTCAGTCCATTGAGAAGAGGTCTGCCAGGGACTTTGAGAAAGAATTTCCTCACTCTGAAGAGCCAGCCAACAGAAAAGATGGCCTCCCCTCTGTCTCTTTTTCTGGATGATGAGGCTGCAGATAAGAAAACTGAAACTGTTATAGTTACTTTGGTACCATAAAGGCAGACAGCCAGAGGACAAATTCATCCCCCATGGTGAGGATAAAGTTGAGAGAAGTTCAGCAAAATCTGCATTAAATATTAAACCAATTCTAAGTGGACTTTTAGTTACACAGCCAGTGCATTTCCTTCCAGGCATTTTAAGTTGGCATCTCTGCCACTTCAGTCCAAAGTATCATGATTGATTCAGTATGGATGATATAGGTTGCTAATATAGATCCATGCTTCCTCATTTTTTTTTGATCTAATGGCTATAATAGAAAAATGGCAAACTTGAAACATACTGATGTAAATGGATAATACTGCTCAGAATCAGAGGGAAAGGGCCCCAGGGTCTTTGGCAACATCAGCTCCACAGAGAGCTGAGGGATTGATATGTTGGGATCTTATAATCCATTTGTGGTGAGTGCGACAATCCAGCATTTGGGAGGCTCTGCTATAGATGATCCATGCCTAGGGTTCTTTCTTTTCAGAAACGTGTAGAAATTTTACTTCTGGAAGCTGTCATTCATTTAGCAAGTGAAATATAAACATTAGAGTTAGGATTTTACTCTCTGTTTTTGTCTTGTGTAGAGCCCATTAGAGAGCCCTGGTTAAAAATGAGATTTTTACAGTGTAAAGGTGAGCCCATATTGGAAACATAAGTACTAGTAGTGACAGGTGTTTGAGTGATTGCACTGGAAGTTAAATCTGCTGACCACCATATTCTGGCGAGCTTTATGGAAAGGTGGGTACACACTAAAACAGTTTCTGTTTTGTTCTGAAGTTCTTGGGCTTTCAGATAGAAGGGTCCCGAACATCTATTGCAAATCAATTCTCCTCACTCACAGCTCAGCAGTCTTTTCCAATCAGTCTGCCTCCACAAAATAATGAAAATATGTATGTTTTGGGCAAGCCATAAACTTCATTTGTTTAGAAGGCTCTGGTCAGAAAGAAGATGAAGAATTGGGTAAATGAGAGAAATTTATCATTTTTTTTCAGTTACGGAGATAATTCACGCCAGAAAATAGGTAATGGTGCCAAATACCTGTGAATGAATTCAGCATTTCTGGGGAATAGAATATTTAAAGAAACCCCATTTCTCACATTATTTAAAAATAGCCAAGATGAATGGATAAAGAAAATGTGATCTATACATACAATTAAATATTATTCAGCCTGAAAAAAGAGGGAAGTCCTGTCATATGTGACAACATGGATGAACCTGGAGGACTCTATGCTAAGTGAAATAAGCCAGCCACAGGAGGACAAATACTGCTTGATTCCATCTACGTGAGTTATTTATAATGGTCAAACTCATACAAACAGAGAATAAAGTGACATCTTCCAGGGGCTGAGATGTGGGGAAATGTAGTGTTGTTGTTCAATGGGTATAAATTTTCGGTTATGCTAGATGAATAAGTTCTAGAGATCTGCTTTATAACATGGTGCCGATAAGTTAACAACACTGTATGGGCAATTAAAAACCTGTTAAAAGGATAGATCTCGGAGGAACTTCAAGATGGCGGAAGAGTAAGAGGCGGAGATCACCTTCCTCCCCACGAATACATCAGAAATACATCTACACGTGGAACAACACCTACAGAACACCTACTGAACGCTGGCAGAAGACCTCAGACCTCGCAAAAGGCAAGAAACTCCCCACGTACCTGGGTAGGGCAAAAGAAAAAAGAAAAAAACAGAGACAAAAGAATAGGGACGGGACCTGCACCAGTGGGAGGGAGCTGCGAAGGAGGAAAGGTTTCCACACACTAGAAGCCCCTTCGTGGGTGGAGACTGCGGGTGGTGGAGGGGAAAGCTTTGGAGCCCCGGAGGAGAGTGCAGCCACAGGGGTGCGGAGGGCAAAGTGGAGAGATTCCCGCACAGAGGATCGGTGCCGACCGGCACTCACCAGCCTGAGAGGCTTGTCTGCTCACCCGCCGGGGCGGGCGGGGGCTGGGAGCTGAGGCTCAGGCTTCGGAGGTCGGATCCCAGGGAGAGGCCTGGGGTTGGCGGCGTGAACACAGCCTGAAGGGGTTAGTGTGCCACGGCTAGCTGGGAGGGAGTCCTGGAAAAAGTCTGGAACTGCCGAAGAGGCAAGAGACTTTTTATTCCCTCTTTGTATCCTGGTGCACGAGGAGAGGGGATTAAGCGCGCAGCATAAAGGAGCTCCAGAGATGGGCGCGAGCTGCGGCTATCAGCGTGGACCCCAGAGACGGGCATGAGACGCTATGGCTGCTACTGCCGCCACCAGGAAGCCTGTGTGCGAGCACAGGTCACTATCCACACCTCCCCTCCCAGGAGCCTGTGCAGCCCGCCACTGCCAGGGTCCCGTGATCCAGGGACAACGTCCCCGGGAGAACACACGGCGCACCTCAGGCTGGTGCAACGTCACGCCGGCCTCTGCCGCGGCAGGCTCGCCCCGCATCCGTACCCCTCCCTCCCCCCGGCCTGAGTGAGCCAGAGGCCCCAAATCAGCTGTTCCTTTAACCGCGTCCTGTCTGAGCGAAGAGCAGACGCGCTCAGGCGACCTACACGCAGAGGCGGGGCCACATCCAAAGCTGAACCCCTGGAGCTGTGTGAACAAAGAAGAGAAAGGGAGATCTCTCCCAGCAGCCTCGGGTGCAGCAGATTAAATCTCCACAGTCAACTTGATGTACCCTGCATCTGTGGAATACCTGAATAGATAACGAATCATCCCAAGTTGAGGAGGTGGACTTTGGGAGCAATGATATATATATAGTTTTCCTTTTTCTCTTTTTTGAGTGTGTATGCGTATGCTTCTGTGTGTGATTTTGTCTGCATAGCTTTGCTTTTACCGTTTGTCTTAGGGTTCTGTCTGTCCATGTTTTTGTGGGGGTTTTTTTGGGTTATTTTTTTTCTAGTATAGTTTTCAGTGCTTGTTATCATTGGTGGATTTGTTTTTTGGTTTGGTTGTTCTCTTCTTTCCCTCTTTTCTCGTAATTACTTAAAATTTTTTTAAATAATTATTTTTTGTTTCTTATTTTAATAACTTTTATTTTATTTTATCCCTTCCTTCCTTCCTTCCTTCCTTCCTTCCTTCCTTCCTTCCTTCCTTCCTTCCTTCCTTCCTTCATTCCTTCCCTTCCTTCCTTCCTTCTTTCTTTTTTTCTCCCTTTTATTCTGAGCCGTGTGGATAACAGGCTCTTGGTGCTCCAGCCAGGTGTCAGGGCTGTGCCTCTGAGGTAGGAGAGCCAAGTTCAGGACATTGGGCGACCAGAGACCTCCCAACTCCCATAATATCAAACGGCAGAAATCTCCCAGAGATCTCCATCTCAATGCCAAGACCCAGTTCCACTCAATGACCAGCAAGCTACACTGCTGGACACTCTGTGCCAAACAACTAGCAAGACAGGAACACAACCCCACCCATTAGCAGAGAGACTGCCTAAAATCATAATAACGTCACAGACAGCCCAAAACACACCACCAGACGTGGGCCTGCCCACCAGAAAGACAAGATCCAGCCTCATCCACCAGAACACAGGCACTAGTCCTCTCAACCAGGAAGGCTACACAACCCACTGAACCAACCTTAGCCACTGGGGGAAGACACCAAAAACAACGGGAACTATGAACCTGCAGCCTGCGAAAAGGAGACCCCAAATGAAATTAAAAATTCTCTAGAAAGGATCAATAGCAGAATAACTGAGGCAGAAGAATGGATAAGTGACCTGGCCTAGAAGAACTAAAAAGCAAACAATCATGAACAACACAAAAAATGAAATTAAAAATTATCTACAAGGGATCAGTAGCAGAATAACTGAGGCAGAAGAACGGATAAGTGACCTGGAAGATAAAGTAGTGGAAATAACGACTGCAGAGCAGAATAAAGAAAAAGGAATGAAAAGAATTGAGGACAGTCCCAGAGACTTCTGGGACAACATTAAACGCACC
>NC_041221.1:133031348-133032392 GCF_002837175.3 Physeter macrocephalus
TAGGGGTCCGAGAAGAAGAAGAGAAAAAGAAAGGGACTGAGAAAATATTTGAAGAGATTATAGTTGAAAACTTCCCTAATATGGGAAAGGAAATAGTTAATCAAGTTCAGGAAGCACAGAGAGTCCCATACAGGATAAATCCAAGGAGAAACACACCAAGTCACATATTAATCAAACTATCAAAACTTAAATACAAAGAAAAAATATTAAAAGCAGCAAGGGAGAAACAACAAATAACATACACTGGAACTCCCATAAGGTTAACAGCTGATCTTTCTGCAGAAACCCTGCAAGCCAGAAGGGAGTGGCAGGACATATTTAAAGGGATAAACTGGAAAAACCTACAACAAGATTACTCTACCCATCAAGGATCTCATTCAGATTTGATGGAGAAATTAAGACCTTTACAGACAAGCAAAAGGTAAGAGAACTCAGCACCACCAAACCAGCTTTACAACAAATGCTAAAGGAACTTTTCTAGTCAGTAAACACAAGAGAAGGAAAAGACCTACAATAACAAACCCAAAACAATTAAGAAAATGGTAATAGGAACATACATATCAATAATTACCTTAAATGTAAATGGATTAAATTCTCCAACCAAAAGACATAGACTGGCTGATTGGATACAAAAACAAGACTCGTATATACGCTGTCTACAGGAGACCCACTTCAGACCTTGGGACACATACAGACTGAAAGTGAGGGGATGGAAAAAGATATTCCATGCAAATGGAAGTCAAAAGAAAGCTGGAGTAGCAATTCTCATATCAGACAAAATAGACTTTAAAACAAAGACCATTACAAGAGGCAAAGAAGGACACTACATAATGATCAAGGGATCAATCCAAGAAGAAGATATAACAACTGTAAATATTTATACACTCAACATAGGAGCACCTCAATACATAAGGCAAATACAAACAGCCATAAAAGGGGAAATTGACAGTAACATAGTCATAGTAGGGGACTTTGACACCCCACTTTCACCAATGGACAGATCATCCAAAATGAAAATAAATAAGGAAACACAAGCTTTAAATG
>NC_041221.1:133032861-133162359 GCF_002837175.3 Physeter macrocephalus
CAACCTAACCTTACACCTAAAACAATTAGAGAAAGAAGAACAAAAAAACCCCAAAGTTAGCAGAAGGAAAGAAATCATGAAGATCAGATCAGAAATAAATGAAAAAGAAATGAAGGAAACGATAGCAAAGATCACTAAAACTAAAAGCCAGTTCTTTGAGAAGATAAACAAAATTGATAAACCATTAGCCAGACTCAACAAGAGGAAAAGGGAGAAGACACAAATCAGTAGAATTAGAAATGAAAAAGGAGAAGTAACAACTAACACTGCAGAAGTACAAAGGATCATGAGTGATTACTACAAGCAACTATATGCCAATAAAATAGACAATCTGGAAAAAATGGACAAATTCTTAGAAATGCACAGCCTTCTGAGACTGAACCAGGAAAAAATAGAAAATATGACCAGACCAATCACAAGCACTGACATTGAAACTGTGACTAAAAATCTTCCAACAAACAAAAGCCCAGGACCAGACCAAACTCACTCTATGAGGCCACCATCACCCTGATACCAAAACCAGACAAAGATGTCACACACAAAAAAAACTAGAGACCAATATCACTGATGAACCAAGGTGCACAAATCCTCAACAAAATACTAGCAAACAGAATCCAACAGTACATTAAAAGGATCATACACCATGATCAAGTGGAGTTTATCCCAGGAATGCAAGGATTCTTCAGTATGTGCAAATCAACCAATGTGATACACCATATTAACAAATTGAAGGAGAAAAACCATATGATCATCCCAATCGATGCAGAGAAAGCTTTGGACAAATTCAATACCCATTTATGATAAAAACCCTGCAGAAAGTAGGCATAGAGGGAACTTTCCTCAACATAATAAAGGCCATATAGGACAAACCCACAGCCAACATTTTCTTCAATGGTGAAAAACTGAAACCATTTCCACAAAGATCAGGAAGAAGACAAGGTTGCCCACTCTCACCACTCTTATTCAACATAGTTTTGGAAGTTTTATCCACAGCAATCAGAGAAGAAAAAGAAATAAAAGGAATCCAAATTGGAAAAGAAGAAGTAAAGCTGTCACTGTTTGCAGATGACATGATACTATACATAGAGAATCCTAAAGATGCTACCAGAAAACTACTAGAGCTAATCAATGAATTTGGTAAAGCAGCAGGATACAAAATTATTGCACAGAAATCTCTTGCATTCCTATATACTACTGATGAAAAATCTGAAAGTGCAATTAAGAAAACACTCCCATTTACCATTGCAACAGAAAGAATCAAATACCTAGGAATAAACCTACTTAAGGAGACAAGAGACCTGTATGCAGAAAATTATAAGACACTGATGAAAGAAAGTAAAGATGATACAAATAGATGGAGAGATATACCATGTTCTTTGATTGAAAGAATCAACCTTTTGAAAATGACTATACTACCCAAAGCAATCTACAGATTTAATGCAATCCCTATCAAACTACCACTGGCATTTTTCACAGAACTAGAACAAAAAATTTCACAATTTGTATGGAAGCACAAAAGACCCCAAATAGCCAAAGCCATCTCGAGAAAGAAAAACGGAGGTGGAGGAATCAGGCTTCTGGACTTCAGACTATACTACAAAGCTGCAGTAATCAAGACAGTATGGTAATGACACTAAAACAGAAATATAGATCAATGGAACAGGATAGAAAGCCCAGAGATAAACCCATGCACATATGGTCACCTTATCTTTGATAAAGGAGGCAAGAATATACAATGGAGAAAAGACAGCCTCTTTAATAAGTGGTGCTGGGAAAACTGGACAGATACATGTAAAAGAATGAAATTAGAACACTCCCTAACACCATACACAAAAATAAACTCAAAATGGGTTAAAGACCTAAATGTAAGACCAGACACTGTCAAACTCTAGAGGGAAACATACGCAGAACACTGTATGACAGAAATCACAGCAAGATCCTTTTTGACCCTCTTCCTAGAGAAATGGAAACAAAAACAAAAATAAACAAATGGGACCTAATGAAACTTAAAAGCTTCTGCACAGCAAAGAAAACCATAAACAGGACGAAAAGACAACCCTCAGAATGGGAGAAAATATTTGCAAATGAAGCAACTGACAAAGGATTAATCTCCAAAAATTACAAGCAGCTCATGCAGCTCAATAACAGAAAAACAACCTAATCCAAAAATGGGCAGAAGATGTAAATAGACATTTCTCCAAAGAAGATATACAGATTGCCAACAAACACATGAAAGAATGCTCAACATCATTAATCATTAGAGAAATGCAAATCAAAATTACAATGAGATAATCATCTCACACTGATCAGAATGGCCATCATCAAAAAATCTACAAGCAATAAATGCTGGAGAGGGTGTGGAGAAATGGGAACCGTCATACACTGTTGGTGGGAATGTAAATTGATACAGCCAGTATGGAGAACAGTATGGAGGTTCCTTAAAAAACTAAAAATAGAACTACCATTCGACTCAGCAATCCCACTACTGGGCATTTACCCTGAGAAAACCATAATTCAAAAGGAGTCATGTACCACAATGTTCATTGCAGCTCTATTTGCAATAGCCAGGATATGGAAGCAATCTAAGTGTCCATCGACAGATGAATGGATAAAGAAGACATGGCACATATATAAAATGGAATATTACTCAGCCATAAAAAGAAACAAAACTGAGTTATTTGTAGTGAGGTGGATGGACCTAGAGTGTGTCCTACAGAGTAAAGTAAGTCAGAAAGAGAAAAAGAAATACCATATCCTAACACATATATATGGAATCTAAAAAAAAAAATGTCATGAAGAACCTAGGGGCAAGATGGGAATAAGTACACAGACCTACTAGACAATGGACTTGAGGACATGGGGAGGAGGAAGCGTAAGCTTGGACAAAGTGATAGAGTGTATATATGTCCATATATACACTACCAAATGTAAAATAGCTAGTGGGAAGCAGCCGCATAGCACAGGCAGATTAGCTCGGTGCTTTGTGACCAGCTGGAAGGGTGGGATAAGGAGTGTGGGAGGGAGGGAGATGCAAGAGGGAAGAGATATGGGGAGATATATATATACATATATATATATATATATAACTGATTCACTTTGTTATAAGGCAGAAACTAACACAGTGATGTAACGCAATTATACTCCAATAAAAATGTTAAAAAGATAAAAAGGATAGATCTCATGTAAAGTGTTCATATCACAATACAAAAACAAAGGGACAGAAGGAAACTTATCGAGGTGATGGATATGTTTATTACCTTGACTGTGGTAATGGTTTCATGAGTGAACGCATCTCTCCACACTTATCAAATTGTATATATTAAATAGGTCCAAAAACTTTTTATGTATCAGTTATACTACAATAAAGTTTTTTCTTTTTTTTTTTAAAAGAAATCCCTTTTAGAATCTTTTTTACACATAAACATATTTTGGAATATGTATGATTGCTTTTTATTGAGTATAGAATTTATCTTGTTTTGTATGCAGTTGATACATAGAAAAGTCCCACTGTAACAGGTCAACGCTCTTAAGGGAAAATGCTGTATTATTAAAGGTAAATAAATATGGCTGCTGTGACAGAGCTCTGAATTTCCAGTGACTTTACACAGTACAGTTCATTTCTCGTGTTGCAGCCTGGTGCAGGTTAGAGAGGGTTGATCATTTAGGGACCCAGTACCACCCTCCTCTGGGTTCTAGGAGTTCTTTCCGTCCCACCAGCCAATGGAGAGGGAGAGAGAGAGAAACACACATGGGAAGTAAGGGCTAGATTGAAAATTGTACATGTCACTGCCACTCACTTTCTTTTGGCCAGAATTTAGTCCTAGTACCAGATTAGCTTTATGTCAAGCTTTATGCCAAGGAAGCAAGAAGCTCACAACTTTTGGTGAGGACCAGCTTTCTCACAGTTCTAACTAAAAGGAATCTACACAGTTATCCAAATTATCAAACTTTTACCTACTCTGGCAAGGCACTGTGCTGGAGGGGTCATGGGTCTTTTCACTATGAGAATGCTCTAGGGACCCCAGCCTCCTGTTTGTGAGTCCTACCACAAAGTGACAGGCTAACAGAAGCTTCCTCTATGAAGAATGAAGGCCTCGGATATGATATAGCTCTTGAATACCTGGCCTGGGTCACTCTTTTCCAACAACAGTAGAAGTGCAGGCATAGGCATGAGGGATATGAGAACCCAGTTTGTTTTCAGAATATATGAAACATTAGAAGGAGGTGTAATGCTCTAGAGTTTTCCTAAGACTTAAGAAAATAGACTGTGGACAGTCTGAATGTGCTTAGCTTGAAGCCTTCCTGGATAAACTGTGGTTCTGTTTTTCTTTCAAAGTACTTCTTGCTCAAAGATGTGTTTCCTCCTGCTGCTTGAAAATAGACGCCTAAGGAAGAAATGAGAATGGTTTTGCAATGAAAGGTTAAGGCAGGCAGCGGTTATTGATGAGAGAAGTAAGCTGTGATAGTATGAGAATGTGTTTTACCATTTGCCTACTTTACGGAGCATAACTGACTGAGGGCCTCAGATGCTACTCTTTGTAAATTGTCTTGGTTTTTCACTGAGGCCACACTTCCCATGAGCAGGTCTCTGCTTCTGATAGTTACCTCTGTTCAAGAACTCCCTGATGGGTTTTTTGAAGTTTCCTTTGACATCATGAGTCTCAGACACTTCTACCCAACTTTCTCTCCCCCTCTCTCTTACCTGGGGTCTGACTTGCATCACAGTCTGATGCTCTCCCAGCCTGTCCTGGCTTCTTCCTTACTGCCTTTTACATGGGCATTTTCCTCATAAAGTCCCTGCACATCCTTCTTGGCATCTTCTTGGAAGACTGACACAAAAGTGTATGCTTACTATTACTTTGCTGACTGTCACTTACAAAGAAAACACATATACAAACATGCACACCACACGTTTCCACAGAGGTCAGTTCTAATAAGTCTTTCCTTAAAATTCCTGTGAATTAAGAGAGGGAACTGAACAACCAGGAACTTGGGGAGAGAGTTGTTGGGGAGATCGTGAAGCTTGGGGCACTGTTAAGTGATATTTGGCTAGGGAACGAAGAAGCCTGAATTCTCTCTCTCTAGGTCCTTAAGAGAAGAACATACACAGGAAACAACAGCAAGTGGGTGATAACGTACTACTTTACTGTTTATTATGTTTATTATTGGCTGGTTTGAACTCAATGACGAGCTTTCTAGTAGGCTGGGCTGGGCTTGAGCACCCAAGCTAGACTAAAGACCTAATGGACTCTTCAAAATCTTTAACTCAAACCTAAATTCCAGAATCCACCTACCCTTCAGCCAGACACGTGGGACAGGAGACAAGTGAACAAGAATACCCAAGCCCATGTGCTTGAAGAAAAGAGAGAGCAAGATGGCTGAGTCTCCTCCCACATGGGAGTGGACTCTGCCTTACTTCACCACCTAAGCCAGGGGGAGAAATGGAACAATTAAAGAAGTCATCCCAGAAATTCACACTGACCCCACTTCTAGTGAACAAGACTTAGTCAGAGTCTTGGAAACCAATCCAATCAGATTACTGTTTCCTTTTTTCAGGGGGAGAGAGGAGAGAATAAGGAGGAGCAGATAATATTCTCTCTCCTCAGGGAGCATCCCTAGATCCTTACTAGAATGGACATCAGTCAGCTAAGAGCTCTGTGTGTGTGTGTGTGTGTGTGTGTGTGTGTGTGTGTGTGTCTGTCTGTCTGTCTGTCTGTCTGTCTTATAGGAGGCAATCTCTTCCCTTGAGGAGTTGAAAATTTATTTGGGAGATGAAACACATGCATACATGTCTGTCTGTCTGTCTGTCTGTCTGTCTTATAGGAGGCAATCTCTTCCCTTGAGGAGTTGAAAATTTATTTGGGAGATGAAACACATGCATACAGAGCAATCAGATAACAATTTATAGCTCAGCTCTGTGATTCTGATCAATAGGATGGATGGGAACACATGGGCCAGGCTGACTAGCCTGAGCTTCCAAGAAGAGTTAGACCAGGGTCAAGAGAGATGGAAGGAGGGGCATTGGTTAAGTGCTCATGTCCTGGCATGCAACAAATCTGGGTTCAAAACTTGACTCCACATCTTGTGAGGTTTAGCAGGTTGATGAATCTTTCTGAGCCTCATTTTCCTTATCTGTAAAATAGGAATAATAACCTTATATGACAGGTTGTTGCAAAGATTAAGTGGTAGATGACTGCCTGTCATGATAGGTGGAGGGGAGGAACCATTCCAGCGGAGAGGAGCAGCAGTAGCAGAGATGCATTTGGGGGACCACGAGGAGACCAGCTGGCCAGAGAGAAGAATGCACTTTGTAAGGTCTTGGAAAGTCAGGCTGGCTCATGTGATGGGCCTAGTAAGGCTGCAAGGCCGGCTGATATTCCAGCTTGATGCAGAAAGAAAGGAGATTAAGAAGGTTTTCCAGTAAGCAGTGGCAGATGAGGGTGAGTGTTTAAATATTTAAATCCCTGGGAACAGTAGGGTAAAAGGGTTCAGCTGGACTTTTTTTTTTGTCAGAAATGAGACTTGTACTCTTCCTCCTCTAAGGGCCCCACACACAGGATCTACAGCATGGAAGAGAAGATTGCATTTTCTCATATCAGTCAATCAAGGAAACTAGGAATTAGGGAAACTTGCAGAAGACCAAGTGGAGATTTTGCCTGTTGCGATGCTAATTGCTTGCAGAATTGTGTTCACTTCCTATAGCTACAGCTGCATTTGCAAATAAGATATGTAAGGAAGCTAAATGCAGAAGGACAGTGTGGAGTCTTATTGAAAAAGTTATTTCTCAAAAATTTACAATTTACATTTTTTAAATCAAACACAACAAACCCAGATAAAAGGCACTTGGCCTCTAATTTTTATTCCAACCTAATTACAAAATGACTAATCTGTTTACTGAGCTCTTTAATATTTATCCATATTCCCCCTGCCTGTTGAGTTTAATACACATCCAAGCCTTTTTGGTTCTTGGACCTACACAGATGTAATTTTCTATGTTATTTTCACAGTAAGTTAAATACTCCTGGTCCTTCTGACCTTTTGCCTCCATTGGTTTAATCTTGACTTTATCCCAGACTCGACATGCATGGCTCTCTGTTTTTATTAAGATATTTTGGTCTGCCTTGGAAAACAAAAATTGCATGTGATGTAGCCCATTGGGATTTTAATCACAGCAAAAATGACTGCAGGATTAAAGACTCACAGCTTGATTTAAACAGTCTTGTTAATAAGTACTCCCCCACCCCCAAGATTAATTCCAGCCAAGGAGCACAGGCAACAAAATTGGCCAGCCCACATTTTTTCATCAATTATTAGTCTCCTGTTGCCCTGGTTCTGATCTAGTGGAGAGAATAAGATCTTCAGGGCCTGTGACTGCTCTGCTTTCCAGTATATTCTGGCTTGGTCCAATTCTAAGTCAACTTGATGGCTGTTTTTGTGGCTAAACTGGAGCGTCAGATTTCTTTCTTGCTTATCTCAGTCTAAAGCCCCAACGCCACTCCCCACGCTGCAACGAGGGATGCTCCTGAGCCAAGGGAATTACAGAGGCAATGCATGGATTCCTTGCTCATGGATGGCTTAACAGAGACATCAAAATTGGATGAAGAGGGTTCCTTTTTCTCCACACCCTCTCTAGGATTTATTATTTTTAGACTTTTTAATGATGGCCATTCTGACTGGTGTGAGGTGATACTTCATTGTAGTTTTGATTAGCATTTCTCTAATAATTAGTGATACTGAGCATCTTTTCATGTGCCTGTTGGCCATCTGTATGTCTTCTTTGGAGAAATGTCTGTTTAGGTCTTCTGCCTATATTTGATTGGTTTTTTTTAATATATATATTGAGTTGTATAAGCTGTTTGTATATTTTGGAAATTAATCCCTTGTTGGTTGCATTGTTTGCAAATATTTTCTCCTAGTCCATAGGTTGTCTTTTCATTTTGTTTATGGTTTCCTTTTCTGTGCAAAAGCTTTTAAGTTTACTTAGGTTCCATTTGTTTGTTTTTATTTTTATTTCCATTACTCTAGGAGATGGACCCAAAAAAATACTGCTGCGATTTATGGCAAAGAGTGTTCTGCTTGTGTTTTCCTCTAAGAGTCTTATACTATCCAGTCTTACATTTAGGTCTTTAATCCATTTTGAGTTTATTTTTGTGTATGGTGTTAGAGAATGTTCTAATTTTATTCTTTTACATGTAACCAGTTTTCCCAGCACCACTTATTGAAGAGACTGTCTTTTCTCCATTGTATATTCTTGCGTACTTTGTCATAGACTAATGGACCATAAGTGGGTGGGGGTGTATTTCTGGGCTTTCTATCCTGTTCCATTGATCCATGTGTCTGTTTTTGTGCCAGTACCAGACTGTTTTGATTACTGTAGCTTTGTAGTATAGTCTGAAGTCAGGGAGCATTATTCTTCCAGCTCCATTCTTCTTTCTCAAGATTGTTTTGGCTACTCAGGGTCTTGAAGAGTGTTGTTAGGGTCCATCCATAGCATGCACCAGAATGGTATAGGTATAACCATGTACCAGTATTGTTCAGTAATTTGCTTCCCAAGTGCTTGATGAGGAAGGAAGGAGTAGTACATAATGGAGCTCTATGGTTGCTATGAGGAGAGGAGCATGAAACTTGATCTGATTGCTAACTATACCCAAGGCTTCTCTGAGCACCTGCACAGCCTCATGAAGGGCTTCCACAACCTCAGAAGCCCCTGGCAGATAAAATCTGTGTCCAGGAGCAGCTGTGTGTTAGTAGAGGAAAAGAAATGCAGAGAAAACAGAAGGGCATGAAAATAAGAATGAGGAGAAGAGGGAGAAAAAGAAGGCAAGAAAAAGATTCATGTTATAGGGAAAGATAGGGAAGGGACACCTAATGATGTCCACAGTTGCAGCCTTAACTTCTCTGGCTTCCTAAATTGAATGGACATGACGACCTATGCCCTGTATTTTCCAGAGAAAAGTTTGATTTCAAATCATTGTTCTTTTTGTCATGCTGTGGATCTTAAATTTAAATTCAGAAAAATGGCCATCTGATGGCAAGCACATGAAAATAGATGCCCTCCAAGTTACATGGACCCCACAGACATATATAACAATCAACTTCTGGTGCTGGTGAGCATATTGAATGTAACCTGTTATTGAGAGTGCGTGAGTTATGTATCTTACAATAGACAACATCAGCTCTAGTGATTGCTTCTCTGAATTAGTTATGGTTGGCAGGGATTTCTTGGAAATAACTTGTGCTTAGGGATTTTTTTTCTTAGTGACTGTGTGAGCCTTATTTAGCTGGCATTTCTAATGCCCTTAAAGTTTTAGAAGTTAGACCCCTAGTAAGATTGGGCAATTACTGGAATTTAGCCCCTGGTACTTTTGGTTTTCTTTTTAATCCAGTAGACACCATTGAAGGAATAAAAATGTTTCCAAAATAAATAAATCTTCACTGTAGAAAATTTTCAACATACAGAAAAGCACAAAGGAGAAAGACAATTTTATCAGTAGTCCATTCAAGAATAATGACTATTAACATTTTGGATTTTTATTTGTGGCCATCATGCCTTTTCTCCAGATTGTGTGTGAGTGAGTGAGTACATACTTCTTCCAGGCCTATAAAAGTTGGGCTCACATCCTACATACTACTATTTTGTGGGCTGTTTTTTCACTTATGATTGTCATGAATTTATTTACATATCATTAACTTTGTTTCTACAGCATATTTTTGATAGCTGCATTTTATTTTATCATAAGGATATATTATAATTGAAACAGTTCTCTGTTACTTGACATTAGGTAATTCCCAGATTTTTTTAAACAAAATTCACATTTTATTTAGGTTGAAATAAACTATACAAAATTGATTTTTTTCACCAAAAGTAACAGCAATATTTTCTATATTATTCCTAGATAAACCACAAAACACTATTTTTGTAGGTTTTCTAGGTTTTGCTTGTAAATCAAGATGAGGCAGTAGATATAGTCATGGAAAAAGACAGAAGAAAACAGACAAATCAGTTGTCAGTATCCATGGTCTCTGATCCTGTCTTGACCATGAAACAGAAGTGTTCAACATATACCTGTCAAAAAGCTTATGAAGATGTAGGCTCAATAAAGGAATGTAAACAGCAACAATCAGATGTGGAACAACAATGGCAGAATCTTCCATTCAAACTTTAACTATAACTTGTTCCTTCAACTTCATTTGATAAAGGCAAAATCTACACTGAAATCCTTGTTTGGCGAGCTCACACGTTTCTCTTACAGTCTGATCATTTTAACGGTCCCTTACAGATTTTTAACAGCATACTTAAAACTCCTACTTTTCAAAGGTCAGTCATGAGCTTCATTGTAATGTTTTATAAAATGTATTTCTTCCTCCCATACCTCCTCAAAATTTATTTCCTCAGAGAACTGATAACTAAGTACTTGACAATTGGATCCACAGTGACAAATGTTATATCTAAAATGACTTAACTAATACAATTTCAAAGTGCCATTAGCAGAGATCACACAGAGTGTAACATGGTACTTTCAATGCTGTCTTCTGGAAGAACAGATAGGTCTCCAAAGCATGGGACTTCAAACGGGCCATTTAAACAGGCAGATTATCAATGACTAATGTACTCAATGGGAGGCCTACAGGTCAAGATATTCAGTGATTAAGTGGCTTACGTACACCTTATAACTTTTCTGTAAGATATTTTCAAATTTCTTACAGATTTTTTCAAATATCAAATATAAGAGAAAAAGCCTATTTTTAAAGTCTCTTAGGTATTTTCAGTGGTTTCTGAATTATCTGTAGGAAGCTCTGACTTACTTGTATAGAGTTTGATACATGTATCCACCATTAAATCCAAATCGTGTTTTATATCACAATTTATGTTAAGCAAAGCCAAGTTACTTGACCTTTGGTCTGTCAAAGTGTTCCTCAGGTATGCTTTGAGATGCTTTCGTCCATTTTCATAGCGTTCATTCTCAACCTTCATCACAGGAAGAATACATAGGACCTTCAGCAATGCATAAACATTAGGAAGAAACTTGATGTCTGGCAGATGAAGGGCTTCATAAATAGTGGATGGAAGTTCTATATCTTTCCCTCTGTGTTTCCACTTGATTCTCCAACAACGCAGCTCAGCAGAGAGCGTGTCAGGATTAGGTAAATCACTTCTGTACATGTCAGCATGATGCTCCTCTGATGTATTGAATTTAAGCTGTCCCATGACAGAGGGTACCAGAGATAAGCATTTAAGAGCTTTGAGGTGTTGTTCTGAGAGTATATCTTTCAGTTCCTGAATAATGTGTTCCACTGTTGGAACACTTAGAGTTTCTTTATAGTAACTCTCAGAGGTTAGCTGAGATTCCAGGTTACTGTGCTGAGCTCTGCGAAATTTCCCTGGGAGTTTCATCTGAATATCAAGTTTGGCTGCCAAATTTGTGGCTTCCTCAAACCAAAATTCATGATAAACTTCGATATTTTCCATCACTTCATTTAGTGAATGCAGCACTGCAGTCAAACTACTGGCTGCAAAGAAGACATCAGAAGTTTGCCCCTGAAGATTTTTCCCAAAGGCTCTTGTAAAAGATAGAACATTTTTAAGAACAACAATGGTAACGATGAAATCAAAATCTGTTACTGCACTACAGGGTACAAATGCTCGGCCAGCTATACAGTTATTCCATCTAACATTTGTATCACTATTTATACCATCTAAACATAAAACAAGTGCTTGTAGGAGGTCCACTAAGATTTCAAAAGCATCATGCCTGCCTGTCCACTGAGAATGGCAAATTTCCTTCAGTTCTTTGCCCCTTTCTTCATTGTTCTGAAATAGGACAGAAATTACATTGTCAAGCTCTAAAAGCAGTTGTGGTGATCGATGAAAAAAGAACAAACTTCCTCAATTGTTCCTAACGCGACAGATACTCCCACAATAGGCACTGATTTTGCCAACCCCGTATTTAAGGCACAGGAAGAGCAGAGTGTGTAGATAGCTTGGGGATATTTCTCTAAAAGTCTAGGAGCAACAACTTTCACTTTGGAAGAAAATCCACTGGACACAATGTAAGCCTGGCCACGACAGTACTCCATGTTTAATCCCCGCTTCTCAGTTATCGTAGAGTGAAATTGCACAGCCACAATTTCTGCATCAGCTTCATAAGACAGGAAGCCCACAGATTCCTCTCTCAGGCTGTGAGCTTCATCAAGAAACCTCACCAACACAGGCAGGTGCTCTTCCCCTGCTATGTCCACCACATCGTCAGTGACGACGGAAAAGCAGTGAGAGTCTCTCACTTCCCTGAGGGTTTCTTCCCGAATGCAGCTCTCACAGATCTCTAGCATCTGTTTCTGCTGTGTTTTTGAACAGAACAACGTGCTAACTGCTGTTGTCTCAAGGCGCTTTCTCAGAACCTCTTCACCAGAATTGATCCGGCACTCCAGCAGTGCTTGAAAGTTATCAGGAGTAAAGTAAAAATCCCTTCTGGGATTTCATCAGCTTCATGTCCATCCAGAGGTATGTTCTGTTTTCCCATTAGAATCAAAATTGCAAATAAAGATTTTAAGTATTCTTTGTTTTCCTTCTCTTCAAGGGTTAAAGGTAAAATGTCTTCATCCTGCTCTTCACCCCCTTCTTCAGCACTGGGGTTCTGAGCATTGCTGTTGTTTATTTCCTTATGTTTTGGTTCCTGTTCAGAAGTTTCATCAATTTTTTTTCTGTTTCAGTGTCACTGATTTCATCTTCACTCAATTCTTTTATTCGTTTTCGTTTTCTGTGTCTACTGTGTGGGTTATTCAAATGGCTGGTAAGATCAAATATTGTTGGTATTGCATTATCTCGAAGAACTGTCCTATAAGGGCTAGTTCTACAGATCACAGACGTCTCAAAGTGTTTGGCACACAACCGATAATGTTTATTTAGTTGATCAGGTGTTTTATCTTCTAAGTCTGCTCTCCTACAATTCTCCACCCACTTCTGGCACCTGGCTGGATCCCGCGGGAACCCACTGCGTGCTCTTCCGCGTGCAGCTGGGGGCCGCGCAGAAGTTCGGCATCGTTGTCTGCCCGCCGGCCGGCCCAGCCCCCCCCTCCCCGCCTCCTCAGGGCAGCCCGCCCGCCCGTTGGGCCAGGGAGGGGAGCCAGGCCGGCCGGCTGGCTCGTTAGGGCCGGCGCACCGGGGGGAGGGGCCCCAGATTTTTGTTTAACAGTACTGATATAAATATCCTAGACTATCAATTTGCGTCACATGATGATGATTTCCTTAGAGAAAATGCTCCTAATTGGACTTCCTGGGTCAAAGGTTATTGGCATTTTAGGGGCTTTTTATATATATTATCTAATTACCCTCCAGAAAGAGAACTGGACTTCAGTTTCAGACTCGCAAGCAGTGTGAGCAACTGTCTGTTCACTGAACCTTTGCCAACACTAGATATTGACCATTGGTACTTTTTCATATCTTTTTTGAAGTCATATTAATTAGCTACACTAGAGGATTATAAAATAATAATAGCTACACACTGGCCCCTTCCTAATGCCAGATCCTAAGCTGAACACTTTACACACAAACATTTCCCTTAAAAGTCCCATCCATCCTGGGAGATGGTGTTATTAATATCCCCATCCTTTAGATGAGGATATGAAGAGAGAATGGTTAAGTAACTTGCCTAAACTCTCATAGCTAGTAAGTGGCAAATTTGAAACTAGGATTGTGTGATTTCAAAGTTTGAGTTTTTCCTGACAAAACCATCCTGCTTCAATAGCATACGTTTTTAGATGCTACATAATCTGTCTTAAGTTGATTTCCCAGAAAGGGATTCAGACTTTGAGATCTGTGTGCAGGAGAATTATTGGGGAGTGCTCTTGGGAACAGTCCCTATGGGTTCAGGGCAGGGGCAGAGAAGCAAGACGGACAGCGGGAGAAGTTAAATAGCAAAGCAGTTGTGACGAAGGCCTCAGTGAGTTCTGGAGCCAGGGTTGGGGTGGGAGGTGCTTCAGAGCATCCTGAGTTGGGGCCAGAAGGCCAGACCTTCATAACCCTGTCATTGAACGTGGGCCTGGCCAGATAGTGACTTAACCTTGGATAAGGCAGCTGCATTTGCCCAAAGGCAAGTCCTCGAGAGACTCTGCTGTGAGCTGTCAGGCAGGCACTTAAGTTGATTCCCCAGAAAGGGATTCAGACTGTCATTGAACGTGGGCCTGGCCAGATAGTGACTTAACCTTGGATAAGGCAGCTGCATTTGCCCAAAGGCAAGTCCTCGAGAGACTCTGCTGTGAGCTGTCAGGCAGGCAGTACCCCTGGCACCGGGGGAATGAGTGCCTTGGTGCTGAGTGGGTGTATGAGCAGCACACCACACATCCACTCAGAACTCAAAAACAGTTGTTCAGGGGACTGACCTGATGAGCCAGTGTAGGCCCAGAGCCTTGCCTGCCTTTAGTCCTTCTGGGAAAAGTATAGTTTTGCAAGGAATGTTTCCTCCTTTTCTGGGACTAGCTGGGGAAGGTCATTGTCGCAGCTGTATTCAGCTTCAGAATGTTGGTGATGGGGGTGGAGGAAAGAACTGAGGCTGTGGTCAGGAGTCCACTGGTCACTGTTCATTAGCTGGTGATGTCACAAAGGGCCTTGTAGGGGACAATTTCTGGTGTCCTGTGCCAGTACCCCTCTTTCACTTCAGGAATCACCTCGCCCCATTTTCAGCTCATATGGTCTTATGGGGCTGGCCCTCTCCCCAGCCCCAGGAACGGGCACAGGACCAAATGCCTCTGGCTACAGTGATTGGTTAAAGGATAAACAGGTGACTTCCCCAGGCTAATGAGAGTCACACCTGGGACTTTGGCTGGAACATTTGGGAAAGAGATTCTCTTTCTACCATAGTTGCTCCAGCCTGGAGTTTCTGGTGGCCATCTTGGCCTTTACTTGGAGAGTACTCACTGGGAGAAAATGGGAGGAAAAAGACACATGGAAGTAGAGACAGAAACAAAGAGATACAGAGACAGAGAGGGACTGATTTCAGTGACATGGTTTTAGCACTTGAAATCAGACAAGCCTGTGGTTATACTTTCCTTATCACCATTCTTCAGACTTTTCAATTACCATAGCAAATAATTTCCTTTTTCTCACTCTCAAGAAAGTGTGGCTTGGGTTATGGCCTTTGCTTTTGACAGAGTTCTCATGATAAAAGAGATAGCTGAAGGTCTCAAAGCACAGTAAACAGGGCTTCTTGGCCACCAGGGGCAGTTTGGCGGCGGGGGGTGGTCTGGTATCCTTGAGCATCATAGAAGGCTGTAGTGACCACCAGAGAGGGGACGGCACTTACCTAGGGTCATACAGGTGCTGGAAGATCCAATCAGAGGACATCTCTCCCAATGCAGAGAAGGAACTAAATGTACACTGACCTTCCCTAAAATCTTTATGTGATAAATAACACGGATATTGATGGCTGGTGAGGTGAGATGGGCTGCGTTATGTGCTGAGAGATACAAAGATGAATCAGTCATGAACTCTGGCCTCAAGAGGCTGTTCTCAAAGTTTTTTTCTTTTTTTTCTCTTTTTAAAAATAAATTTATTTATTTATTTTTGGCTGCATTGGGTCTTCATTGCTGCGTGTGGGCTTTCTCTAGTTGCGGTGAGTGGGAGCTACTCTTCGTTGAGGTGCACGGGCTTCTCATTGTGGTGACTTCTCTTGTTGCGGAGCATGGGCTCTAGCCACACGGGCTTCAGTAGTTGTGGCACACAGGCTCAGTAGTTGCGGCTCGTGGGCTCTAGAGTGCAGGCTCAGTAGTTGTGGCACACGGGCTTAGCTGCTTTGCAGCACGTGGGATCTTCCAGGACGAGGGCTTGAAACCGTGTCCCCTGCATTGGCAGGTGGATTCTCAACCACTGCACCACCAGGGAAGCCCTCAAAGTTTTTTTCTTAAACTCAATGTATTTGAGGTAGAATTGACAAGATTTGAGTATCAATGGAATGGAGGAGAGGAAAGGGATGATGGAATTAAGAATGACTGTAGCCAAAATGATTAATTAAGGTGGGGAGTAGAGGAGAATCTAATTAACTGGATTCTAGTTCACTGAATGTTACTCATTGTAGGAAGAGCTGTGAGCCATGCAGTTTTCTTCCCTTCTTCCCCCACTTCCTTCCCTTCCCTTTCCTTCCTGCCTCCCTGCCTTCCTTCCCTTTCTTATGCCAGAGGTAGATATTCATGAAGTCTGAGAGGCCAGAATTGGGAGTGCAACATGTGACAATTAAATGACAGTGTCATAAAACTATCACTGTGCTAGATTCCAGGAATAAAATAGGATGTATTTGTACTGATTTAAAGTTATCTATGTTTATTTGCGTTTCTACCACTTGCTATTTTGAATGAAAGAATTATTTAATGTGTCAAAGATTATTTTCCTTAATACATGCCTCCTTATTTACCACTCTGCGTCATCTCCTCTCTTTTTTTTTTTTAAATTTATTTTATTTATTTATTTTTGGCTGTGTTGGGTCTTCGTTGCTGCGTGCGGGCTTTCTCTAGTTGCGGGGAGCGGGGGCTACTCTTCGTTGCGGTGCACGGGCTTCTCATTGCAGTGGCTTCTCGTGTTGCAGAGCACAGGCTCCAGGCGCATGGGCCTCAGTAGTTGCGTCACTCGTTCCCAGACCAGGGCTCGAACCCGTGTCCCCTGCATTGGCAGGCGGATTCCCAACCACCGCGCCACCAGAGAAGCCCTATCTCCTCTCTTTTTTCCGGTTCCCTCTTACTAAAAGCCAAACGTTGATAAGAAAGTAAAAGAAAATATAGAAGTTGTATCTAAATAAACTTAAATTGTGTTCATTTTTCCCCATTTTTCAAATTGTCCAATTTCATCAGACAATGACCTCAGTCTAGCCTAGAATAATAAAGGCAATTATCAGCTACTCTGCTGCATGAATAAGCCCTAGTTTTACTTTGCCAAGCATTCCATTAACTGTTTGCTGAATTCTTCTAATTTTCTTCTTTGTGTCGGAATCAAGGCAAGTGTCACAAGCCAAGTAGCCATACTACAGACTGGAAGATAAGTGGAGAGCCAAACAAGGAAAACAGACTCAGGGACGATTAATTTTTCCTGAACGAGAAACAACCTACTCTGATCAGAGAAGACCAGTGTCACTTAACATATGACCAACTACTGTCCACGGAATGAATTACCATGGTAATCCAGGGCTGCAGAGCACAAAACTTCTGGATCAGCCCCAGTTTGTGCTCATTGGTCACATCTTGTGCCTTCTGACTCTTATTGAATATCTACTATGTGTAAAGCATGTGATGAACTTCATCATTACTAAATAGAATTTGGACAAAGCCCAACCCCCCTTTCCAATTCAAAATATACCTTAGGAATAAGATTGAGCAGAAATATAATTCCATTCCATGCCCAGAGACTATACAGGTATCCACTTGAGATGGGACGATACACATTAGGCTTAGTCCTGATGCTCCAGGCAGGCCCACTTCAGCTCACTCTCAGGGCTGAATCCAAAGTGCTAGGGTGGATACAGTCATGTGTCAAACTGACTACACAGCCAGAGAAAAAACTGGAGAATAACCAAGCTGAAAGCATCTTTCCAAGTCAGGGCTTACACTATCCACAGATAGACCTAAATCAGTCTGTCTTTTGACTGTGGAATTGGAAAGGATCCTTAAATTGGACTGATATCCATGAAGCTCAGAGAAACTGGAAGAGAATAGGATGACACTTGGCAAATAATAACCTTACCTTCAGGGAAATCCACAAAGCTTACTGGTTGTCAGAAATTCCCACAAGGAGGGCTTCCCTGGTGGCGCAGTGGTTGGGAGTCCGCCTGCCGAGGCAGGGGACGCGGGTTCGTGCCCTGGTCCGTGAGCCATGGCCACTGAGCCTGTGCGTCCGGAGCCTGTGCTCCACAACGGGAGAGGCCGCAGCGGTGAGAGGCCGGCGTACTGCAAAAAAAAAAAAAAAAAAAAAGAAATTACCACAAGGAGCTTGCCCTGCAGGAGTCATGCCAATTACAAAAATGCAAAGCTTATTGAGGAGTCACTATCAGCCTGGCACTCTGCCAAAAGCTTTGTAAGAGTTATTTCACTTATTTCATCCAGTGAGTCTATGATATAGTTTTTAATTAATCCCATTTTAAAGAGGGGAAAACTGAGGCTTCAAGCAGTTAATTAATTTGACTAGAATCACAAACTACAAGGTGGTAGAACCAAAGTAGTCTGACCCCAGAGCCTATGCTCCTATCAGCTCTGCTTTGCTGACTCAATGTCCAGCTTCTTTACCTGGCAAGGAAAACTATGGAAAACTGTGTATACGGACTGTAGGGCCCACACAGAAACATCTTACTTGGGCTGTCCTCTAATATTGTTCCCTCTGCTTTGCCAGAATGTAAATGAGAGACTAACCTGGCTGAACCATGCCCTTATATCATTTGTGGAAATGTAGTAAAAGGCATTTGTTCCCTGCTATTCGCTAATCTAAACAGGGATTGATTTGATTTATTTCTAAATAGTTTTACAAATTAATTTGGAGGCAGTATGCTGCAGTGGTAAAGAGCACAGCCTTAGGAATAAGCCTGCCTGGGATCAGTATCAGCTCTGTGTCTTACAGCTAACCCGCCTGACCCTCAGATCCTTTATCTGTAGAATAAAGGTGATCATGGTTCTCACCTTGGACGATTATTATGAAAATTAAAATAAAGTACTTAGAAGTGTTCTGAGCACAGAGTTAGCCCTCAGAATTAGATATTAGAATTATTTCTCCGCTTGCTGTTTTCAGAAAGTAAGTTACATTCCCAAAATCTCTTCCCTAGAAGTCTTGCAGCCAGGTGTGCTTTAGAATTCACAATTTGGGGGATTTTAGAAAGGTAACAGGGCATCGTACTGTATATGCTTTATGATGTAACTTCCTCAGTGGGGCCTGGGACAGCACACAATGATCAAATGCAGGAATATTTCTTCAGCAAAATGTATAACTTCTTACTCTCAGTGGGATAAGTAGAGATGCTAAGAAGTCTCATGTCTTTTGTGGCAAGTGAGTTTGCCTGGGTCTACAACTAAGTAAATAAATAAATGGGCTTGTTTTCAGAGCTCTTTGCCTCTCAGAATTGTGGACAAGAGACTGTAGATCTTACCTACAGGACAGGAGTTTCACTAGGCATCCAATTCCACTCACAGCTTCAGCCATTTCCTCACTGAAATGGATCCCCCATCAGCACTTCCTGGACTCACTTTCATGTCCAGGTACAGAAAGGACAACTCCCGGTCACTTCCTCTTGGTACCGCAGGCCTGACTTGTTTTCTTCCCCATCAGACCTGCCCCTCCTCCCATATTACCTCTCTTTATTAGCAGCATCTCAGGTTCCAGTCCCCTTGGAATCCCACCTCTCCAGCCAGTCGACTGCACTGCCCTGCTGCTGCTCTCCTGCTCTCCCTAAGTCTCTCCCCCGTCGTCTGGTTGGAGCCTCTCTCCCTCACTGGTTGTCCCAGCCTGGCCGTCAGACACAGGCTGCTGGGTCAGTCTCCCCACAGAGCCGCTCAGATCCTGGTCCTCCACATTTGAAGATCCCTCCTGCTTTCAGGAGAGTCCTAGCTCGCCAGCCAGCTCTTAAGGGCCTGTGCAACCTCTTCTTAACTTCTCTTTCCAGTCTCGCCTGCCCCTGCTCTACCACACCTGCGGACTTGCTGTTTGTCCCACAACTCATGCAGCTGTCTCTGTGTGTTGGTGTGTCCTCACACTGTGCCTAATTTACCCTTCCTCGTCTCTACCTTTTGAAACCTTAGTCAAGCCATTTGCTGCTTCTTCCTTGAAGACTGTTTCGATTGCTCCAGCGGGAAGTGTTCCCCTCCCACCACCCCATCGTCCTTTCCTTGTTGCTTCCCTCATTCTCCAGTTGCTCTGTTCATCTTGCTGTCTGTAGGGAGGCTGCATAGCATCATGGTCAGGAGTCCAGGCGTTACTTATCTCATCAGGTTGTGTTTAGCACATTTACTGCTTTGCTGTGTGTAAAGGAAACCATTTAGCAGAGTGCCTGGGGGACAGCGAGTACCCTATCAGTGTTTGATATGTTTTTGTTGTTGTTTGTCTTATTCTGTACGTTATACCATGAGCGCCCTCACGGAAGAAACATGTCTAGTTCATTGTTCAAATCCTCTTCAATGCTTTTCATAATCTCTCACACACCATGGGTAAAATGAACATTTGTCAAATGGAATTCTTATACCTTCATACTCTTCCTTTTTAATATTCAACTCACCTACAGCCCTTTTTAGAGTGAAGGTCTCAGAAGCTCAAAAGAATGAAAAGGTAGAGCCAAAGTGAGAAGATTGTGTTCTTGTGTGTGTGTATTTTTCGTATTTATCTGTATGTGTAGTATTTTAGTATATTTTAGTATATATTTGTACATGTGGTATTTGTATTTAAATACACAAGAGTCATAGGGACTATATCCATTTCTTTGAATGGCTCAACCTAAATAAAATCTGGAAAATTCTGTGTCCATCATTGGTCCTGAGGAATAGCGTATGAAGAATGAATGAGAAATAAATCAGTTTAGGGTATGAGAAGACGACCACCTGGCAGAGGCAACGGGAAGCTTCATTAAGGTCTGTTAAACCCCAGCTACTAGGTCAATAGCAGGGGGATTTGTTTTGAGCTCTGTAAAACTGTAAGCATGTTTAATTGCACTGTGTAATCCAGGCAAACTGTTGACCCTTCTCAGACGCTCTGCTGTCAGTCCAGCTGCTGTGCCAGCTGTTCCCTTTCATCCCAAAGCCGCTCCCCCAGGTTCAAGTGAGCCAAGGCAGCCGAGGAGATAAAAGCCTTTCCTCTCACTGGAACTGGATGCCTGTGTGACAGGCCGTCTGCCACAGTCCTGCAGTATCTGATCAGATCCCCCTCTGCCGTGGCTGTGGGAGGGGCAGCCGGGGAGTTGAGAGCAGAGGCATCATAGAGACCAAAACAGAAAAACTGCATCTAGTCCAAGTCATCAGATCCAAAGGGAAAGGCATGCTTTACAAACAGAGGGCTTTTAAGCGTACGGTTGAGTTGCAGCGTGAGCAAAGAGAGTCTGCCTTCATCCACCATCTCCAGCCCTGGAGGTAGGTGGGCACTGCCAGGACTCTCCTCAGGATTCCAGGTTGGACACAGTCGGGGCCTAAACATGCCATCCTGAGTGTGTGCGGCTTTTGCTTGGTTTTTTCTCCACACATAATCCATTCTTAAGAGCACCCCACTTTCCTCTGGGGAATTATTGCATTCCATAGTGTGCAGTCATGATGTGGTAGTAAATCCAGGGCATGTGTCCCCCAGTTTGCAGTTGAATATTCCATGCCAAACCCTTCAGCCTTTCCTTAGATCCTGCACGTGTCCCCATTGCCTTCTAGAAAATTCCCTTTCTGCTGAAGTTTGCCAAACTAAGTTTCTGCAGCTTTTAATCAGGAGCCCAAGCTCCAGATGCCCATCAATCAGAGCCTGTCTGATTGATGGGCATCTGAAAAGGGATTTTTGATTTTGGCCTTTCTACAAACACCATTTCCATTCCTTCTAGTCCTTCTCCAGAAGGCTTCCAGGCTTACGGGGACATTCCCCAGAGAAGAAGAAAGAAACAAAGGACTCCCATAAACAAGTAAGCCAGGGAGCCGGCTGTGGGCAGCACGGGCAGCAGGGTTGCACGCGCTCAGCGTCTCCGGAGCAGCTCACGCTGGCTGGACCCCGCAGGAAAGCGCGGGCTGAGCTGATCAGCTCACTGAAGCCTCACCCAGCCAAGCATCCAAACTGAGTTTATGCTCTTTGGTTGAAAACCTTTTCTAAAATTTACTGATATGTTTTACATTTCTGTATCAAGCTCTAATGCAGCGGTGCCCTCGGTGCCCATTTCTTGGGCCCCCTGGAGATGTTTGCCTCTGTACTAATTGCCGTGCTACTTGAGTGCCTCTGTAATTTTTAGTGTTCTCCCCCTCCCCACTTCCTTGATTTTGAGCAGTTTTCTCTCCCTTCTCACCACTAAACGTGTCTGCACACTGTATCACTCCTCTAATTTTCTATCAGCTTTGAAACCAAAACGTCAAGCTGGTTAGAACTAAGTGTGAAGCAGAGTGAAGGCTTTGGCTGTGAGTAAAATGCATCTCAGCACATGGGCTTTGTGGCATCACCTTTCCTCCTATAAAAGGAGTTTTCTCTCGTATTCTGAAATGATGAGATTGTCAGAGCTGAACTCCAGACGCAAGAGATGTTACTTTGCTCAGAAACAAATTTTATTTCTCTCAAATTTTACTGAACTTCCTCAGCTGCTTTTCCTCCTCCAATGGACTGTTAATCATCTTGACAAAAATCAGTAGAAATCGCTGAGTTCTTACAGGCTGTTCTTGATGAGGTGTTTACATCAGAGTCCACTCTCGTCAGAGAAGAGACGTGAAAGATGGACCAGGTAGCTTTTGTTGCATAACAAGCCACTCTGAAACCTAAGCGTTTAGAATGACAATCTTTGTCTGTTCGTCTGTGGTTCTGTGGTTCAGAAATCGGGCTCAGCTGGGGTGGCGTGTTCCTGCTTCACTTGGTGTCACTTGGGGACTTTAGCTAGGACACCGGGGATGGCTGGGAAGGCTGGTTCTCTCTCACCTCATGGTCTCATCCTCCAGGAGGCCAGGTGGCCAGCTTGAGCTTCTTCCTGTGGATGCTGGGTTACCAGCTATGAGGACAGTAGGCTCAGAAGTCCCACAGTGTCACCTCAGCCATGTTTTGTTGGTCGAAGCAAGTCACAAGACTGGTCTACACTCAAGGGGTAGAGAAATGGACTCCATCTCTTGATGGGAAAAGCTGCAAAGATTTGTGATCATTTTCAATCTATAATAGCAGGAACCCCCCAAACTCATCATTTTATAAAGGACCAATAAGGCATAAACTCTTCTGATTCTAAAATAATCATCTTTCCCTGGCCTTGTCCAACCTCTTGTTATCTGATTAGTGCTGGTGAATTAACAGATTGCTTTCATGTTCTGTATTTCATTTATCTACATGACAGACTTTTGAAGTGTGTCATTTCCTGTTTTGAGATCAAGGATTAGAAACCCAGAGAAGTTAATGACTCACTCAGGGTCCTACAGCTATGAAACAGGGGCACCTCAAGTCCTGTGCTTGTCCCCTGTGCTCTTCTTATGAGGAATTCCGTTTATTTCAAGAGGTCGGTCTGCTTATTTAGTATCATGTTTTTTTTGTTTTTGTTTTTGTTTTTTTTTGCGGTACGCGGGCCTCTCACTGTTGTGGCCTCTCCCTTTGCGGAGCGCAGGCTCCGGACACTCAGGCTCAGTGGCCATGGCTCACGGGCCCAGCCGCTCCGCGGCATGTGGGATCTTCCCAGACCGGGGCACGAACCCGTGTCCCCTGCATCGGCAGGCGGACTCTCAACCATAGCGCCACCAGGCAAGCCCTGGTATCATGTTTGAGATCAGATTGAAGCTGGTTCTTCCCCCAGTTCAGGGGGAAGATTGCTGGTTCAGGGCTACCACTGAATCATGGGAGATGAGCACACATTTGTCTGGGATGCACTTCTCCCTAACCACAGAGTTGTGCTTACAGATACCACATGTGCTTTCAGTGGGCTGTTTTACAGCAGCAACTAGATCGGCTGCACCGCAAGCAGAAGTATTGGTGTGTACAGCTGGTACTCCTCAGAGAGCAGGACTAATAGCCATATCACTATGAAATGATAGCAGCAGACTGGGAACTTTTATGGCTTCTAAGCATATATAGTGAAATTCTTTAAACCCGTTTCCTTCAGAAATCTATAGCATCTAGCTATCCTATTAAATGAGGTATGCATGCCATGGTTTTCTAGCATTCATCTGGAAACGTTTGAGCTGTTAAATACTCATCTTTAAAAAAAAGGAACGTTCTACCCACCTGCCTGAGAATCTTGAAAATTTACTAAGGGGATGCTTTAAAAATGAAATGTGAATAAATTAAATCATCGAACAGAGCCTCCACACTGGACAGAAATTTCACGGATACATAGAGGGATCAGAGATTATTATTGCCAACTGTGAAGGAATGTCAGCCTTAAAATGACTACAGTGATACATTATTTATTTACCTACTGCATTTCTATGCTTCCTCTCGTTTTTCATTTCAGATGCCAAGGAATCTGAGGCAGGGTTCTTGGAAAGTCACTTAATTTTTGTACCTTGTGACACTTAGCGGTGTGCTGTCATTGATGCTGCTTTTGAAGCTTCACATTTTTATTATATGGAGGATTCTTACTTGTAATTCCTTTCTTTATTCCCAGTTCCGTGAGAGAGCCAGGGCAATTTCTCCGTCTGAGTGAGGAAGCCGAGACTGAGGCTATTCTAAAATCACAAATTTAGTTAAGTCAAAAGTGAAGCTAAACCCCCTGTTATAATTCCTTCCACCTGTCATATTGATGGCTTTTAAAAATATGTAATAGTCTATGGATTGTTTTCCGAATATCAAATAAATACATGCACAAATAAATAAAAGTCTAAACAAGAAAATAATTATTTAAGATCCCACCACCTAGAAATAACCACTGTCATTCTGTCATTGGCTGGTTCTTTTTTCTTATCTTTAGTATTACTGGAATTATATGTGTATACAGATTTTTATCATGATTTTTGTTGTTTGGCTTGTTTTGCTTAAACTTAGGAGTATTTTTCAATGCTATTATAAAATCTTTGGAAATATAACTATGAAATGCTGCAGTGATACTATGTCATATGCATATTCCATAATCATTTAATCAGTGCCCTGTTGTTTGACATTATCATGGATACTATCTTGTTTTTAATCTAGTAAATAACAATGGAATGAAAAAGGTTATAAATTTTCTTTTATATTTCTGGCTTTTTCCTTAGGACATATTCTTATGGGACTGTAGGGTCAAAAGCCGTTATGTTTTTTAAGGCATTTGACATTTCTTAAATATTAAATCTCCCCCATTAAATTCAGGTGAAACTCAGACTGTGAAAGACAACTTCTCAATAGTAAGCACCGGGGTTCGCTCTACTGGAAATTCTCTTCTAGGAGAGGCAGGAACATATTCGATGGACAGTGGTTTGGTCTCACAAATTAGACCCTACACAGAGATTCGTAATAATTTCTTTAATGGGCTTTGCGGTCTTACTTTTGCTCTCTGTGTCCCTGTTCTAAGATTCTGCTATAACTTCCACAAAATTCTCCACTATGAGATTAAAAAGTGGGAGTGAGGGGAATAATTAAAGTGTGGAAATCTGGTGAGAAGGCTGTGTTGTAGTTATCCTGGGCCTGCTCTCCTTTGTATCTATTCCTTCTGCCTGGAATGCTCAGCACAACCTTTTCGTTCAGTTACTTCAACTCATCTTCAAATATCAGCCTAGTCCTTGCTTCCTCTGGGAAGCTTACTCTGTCCTCCTCCCCATTAAATCTCACTGTAATGGCTTCGTAGTACTTACTGCCTAACTGTTGTATTTATCACATTTTAAACTTTACATTTATTTGAAGACTTGTTTGGTTAGTATCTGCCTCACCTACTAGATTGTGAATTTCAATCACATCTGATTTTTGCACCTTATTGTATCTTCAGTACTTGGCATGTAAATGTTCAATAGATATTCGTTCACTTAATAAATGATTGAGTGAACGGATGAGTGAATACAAGGCTATATAAGTATCAAAATAGAAGAAGTCAGGGGTCAGGGAAAGTAGGGAGCAAGGAGGTGAGTGTGGTTCCAAAAGGGCAATATGAGGGATCCTTATGGAGATGGAAATATTCCCTAGCTTGACTGGATCAATGTCCATACACTGATTTGTCAAGACGTGGGTAAAGTATAGACAGGATCTCTCAACTGCATGTGAATCTACAATTACTGCAAAATAAGGTTTAATTTAAAAAATAGAAGTAATGTTCAATCTGTGGAAGTTGGCCTAAAACACTTCTCTGTATGCTGAGTTAAAAGGTGAGGAAGGCTCCAAACTACTTAACATGGTTGCTGGTGGACTTTTCCACTACATGATGAGTATAAGAATGTTGGAGGAGCTGTTTCTGTCACTATGCTCCTACTATAAATGTTTGGCTGGAGAAAACCCAGATGTACATTTTCTGAGACATACAGAGGGTATCAAATGTGAATGGAATGTTTAAGAGCTGTATTTTGTAAGGAGTAAGGAGCAGCCTTTTTGAGGATGCTAAACCATCTGTAGTCATGGTCTGGCTTTTCTAGCACTGTAACGTATGAGCATACCATTCACTACTATCTTTATATATCCTGCAGGAAAATATCTTCTCCTCTTGCTTTTTTTGGTACAGATTTATAAGTTTATAATGGAAGTGACTGTTACTAAGCCCTGGTCAGAATGTTGCCTGGGATCTACAAAAGCCAAGGTGTTTGCCATTGGTTTACAGAGCAGAGAGAACTTTCAAGATGTCAGTGGTAGCTGAGCTCTGTTCCGTAAGGAGGGAAAAATTTATTGCAAAAATCCTTTACTTAGTGAGAAAGTAATTTGTCATCAGATAAAATAGGAGGGAGACCTTATCAATATTAGGATCATATCAAGAGCTTATCTTTTGATCTTTCTTTAACATATATATGTATATATTTTTAATGATCTTTCCTTATAAACACATTAGGCTTTTCTTTCTCTTCAGATTTGTTATAGTAGTTGTGGGAGGATTCCCTTTAGATTTGGTCGGTGTCTGGTTAGTATATAAATGTGCATGTTTCTTTTCTAAAGGACAAAGAAAATTTTGTCTTCAGTTCTTATAAACTACATTTCAAAGGCAGAATTTATTTGTATTTCTCATACAGTTCTTTGAGTATTTAAAAAATTTTTCTCCCAACTCATACCTTTCTTCTATTTTCTCTGATTACTATCCTCCCATAGAATTTGCAGAACAAAATAACTCTGCAGTAATAGGTTGTAACTGCTCAATAATTGCAAGCACAGTGCTTGAGTGCTTCATGCAATGGGTTGGTACAAAAACAGGACCCCTTCAGATCATCTCTGCTGGAGATATTTATCATCAGAGAGATGCAAATACAGTCATCTGGAAAATGCTTTTTAAAAAATTAATTCAAAGGATGTTGGGTAAGAGTGGCCAAAATCTCATGATCCACAAAGCTACTAGCAATGAGAATAACGGAATACAGAACACACAGAAGCAGCACTCGATTGATGCTAAAATGAAGGAAGGTTTTTGGGAAGGAGGCTGAAGAGCACAGGGTAAGTCAGTTCTTGTTTGACAATCTGATTACTAAGAAATAAGAGAGAGTAAACAGCCTACTGGATTAAAGGGCTGGTGGGAACCAGTAAACTGTTCTCTGAGCACAGTTGCCAGGGTGGTAATAAAACCATTGAGATGTGCAGAGAGATGGACATGGATCTTCTAGCAGGAGAAACAGCAAGAAAAATGGAAGTGAGCATTGGCAAATATTTTCCTGCAAATTTGCAGAAGCTCTGTTCTTTGCAACTAATGGGTAATGTGTTAATTTTTATAAAGCTGCACTCAAGGCAAATTTTATTTTCCTTGTATAATGAGGTATCGTAAAAGATGTGACTGGAAAACAAAACATCACTGAGAAAAGGACTTGACAAACTTGAGGTGGGTAAGACTTCAGAGATAAGTTATCTACACTTTTCTTGAAAATCTCCGGAATTAAGTAGTAATGATGCTAAGTCCACAATACCAAATATTTAGAATGACTATAGGTCAGTTGAGTTATCCAGTCTGAGAATAAAGGAAATCAGAAATTAGTTTGAGATGAATGAAAATGAAAACACGACATACCAAAACTTACAGGCTGCAGTTAAAGCAGTACTTATGGGGAAATGTATAGCTGTTGATGACTCTATTTTTAAAGAAGGATATAGACGTCAAATTAGTAACCTAAACTTTCATCTTAAGAAACTAGGAAATGAAGAGCAGTGTAACTCAAAGCAGCAAGTAAGATTAGAGCAGAAATAGATTAAAGAGCAAATAGAAAAATGATAGAGGAAGTCATTCAGTAAATATAGTTGAGCATGTTTATGTGCCAGGCATTGTACTAGGTATAGCTAACACCACGTCTTTCTCTTCCCCTTGGCTGTGGGTTCCTCATGGGAAAGAGTTTGAGTGAATAGCCTTTGTGACCTCTACAGTGGTTTTTAGGTAGTACTCAATGAATGATAGTTGTTGAATGTGGCCCATGTGACTGAAAGATTAGTACTCACTCATCCTTATTTCTATCAACAATACTCAGAGGTTGCTACAGTTCATTATGCCTGTTTGTGTAATAATATCAGTAGCTAGAAATTATTGAATACTTTCCAAGAGACAGACTCTACCTTAACCACTGATGTTCACAGAAATTTTGAAAAAAGTATGCATATCAGCCCTTTTTATAAATGAGGAAGCAATGTTGAATTGTAGGTCACAGATAGTAATATGTGGTAGAGATGAGATTTGAGCTGAAGCCTGCAGTACTCTTCCCATCACACCATGGTGAGTGCTAAAGGAAAGTGTCACTTGAATTGGACCGAGTATTATGGAAAACAAGGTACTAAGGATTCCATGTCCCAGTGTGCTAAACGACATGACCTCTGAGAACAGCTGCCCAGGTGGGCACAGCTGTCCAAGAGGGGTGCCTGGGAATGTCCTCCTACGGTAGCTGCTGCCTTTCATGGAAAGTGAGCTTTCAGATTTCAAAGCTGAGAGCTATGTGAGGCCTTCCAAAATTGATTTTTTTCCTATGATGGCTTTTGTACTCTTTAGCAAGCCAGGCTTATTTTTTGATTGAACTAGACCCTAGTGATTTCCAGACTAAATGGATTTCAGAAGTTCCAAAAGGCTGAACTGTTTGAAAACTACACAGCCTACATGTGGCCACAGAGGGAATCTTCCTCTTGAGCCAACTGCATTCTGAATATTGAAATGTCATTTTTACAGCTAATGCAGTTTTTCCAGATGGATTCTTTTTCAGATTTGGCCGACATTACCAGAAATATAAGTTCTTGTTATTTTAAAAAAAAACCATTTATTTGAGTTTGAAATAAATCAAAGTTAGAAATAGTGTTCTGTGAGTGGAAATGTGAATTAAGATGCCTCTAATGTCACTTGTTCCTGATACAGTTTTCCCTGAGAATGTTGTCAGCAATGCACTGTGATTGTGTTGAGAAGGAAAAAGAGCTACTTTGTAAGGCTTAGTAATCTCCCCAGAATTAATTCCATAAGGGACAGTCAGTACATCCATTTTGGCTAATAACCACAGTATATGGTAGTCATATGAAGTAAGCACCCTTTCCACCTGGAAGACAAATTTGAAAGCTAAGTTCTGGGTTTTATCTTGGAGATGTCTTATTTTGTGGTGTCTCTGTGATTTAATTATCAAGCGTCTGTGTTGCAAAGTTTTGTTTTTAACTTCTTAATTGAGGCATAACATGTATATAGTTAAGCATATAAATCTTCTGTGAACAATCCAGTAAATGTTTCCATATGTATACATCTGTGTAACCACCATCAAGATCAAGATACAGAACATTTCCAGCACCCCCAGAAAGCTCCATTGTGCCCCCTTTTAGCCAATAACCTCTTCAGAGGTAACCGTATTCTAACTTCTATCACTATATATTTGTTTTGCCTGTCCTTAAGCTTTGTAACCATGGAATCATGAGTGTGTATTCCTTTGTTTCCGGTTTGGTTTGTTCAACATTATTTCTGTGAGATTCATCCATGTTGCATGTAACACTAGTTTATTCTATTTTGTTCTGTGTAGTATTCCATTGTACCACATTTCCTTTTAAGGATCGTAGCCAAGATGACCATAAATTGACTCAGTGTGACAGGCAAAGAACCTATCTATCACTGCTAGAGGAAGATACATTAAAGAACCTATCTATCACTGCTAGAGGAAGATACATTAAATTTTAAAAACTCCTATGATCTTATCTCATCCTACAGAGAGAGACAGAGAGAGAGAGTGAGCAAGAGAGAACATCATCTAGCCAGAAAAACTTCATCTCACATCGGCAGACAAGTTAGCCCTTTATTGGGTCTGAGCAGTTTCACTTTTCAACTGCCTCTACAATGGTTTGCAATATTCAGGGATTCCTAATAAGAAGGTAGTATTGTTAATTGACAAGCGTGGAAGAAAATATTGCCTTTTTGGTTCATAATCAGTAAAGCATATTAAGTCATTGAAACATCACTGGCAGCTTCAAGAAGAGGCAGTTTCTAGGAAAAGTACACTTGGGTCAAGCGTTGATGGTGTGGAAGCCTGAGTCATGTTGACACTCAGTAGAGATCAGTACGTGGAGTGTACTCAGTACACTCAATACGTGAATATATGAGGACCAGGAAGAAAGAGGCTCTATAGGTAGAGTCCATAGACATGAAAGAGCGGAACAAAGTGAGATGGGTGAAGAGGTTTAATGGAATAAAACCTGAGACTGGGGTGATTTTATATAGAAATACAATAGTATGGTGTATCTGAGCACATATCACAGTTACAAGGGGGTGGAGATGCATAGGGAAATGGGAGCCTAGGTCGTCTTCTAGCATTTGAGACTGTTTTATGATCTTGTAGGGGAGTGAGGCATTCTGAGGTCATTACAGCATAAAGTGTACAAAACTCCAGATTGTCTTGAGCCAGCCATCCGGATAGTCATGCTAACTAGAAGCAGAGAGGCAGTCAATAAAATAGTAAAAAAAGGAGAATGTTGTAGAATTCATATATCATGAAAGAAAGAGCTTGAGGTGAGAACATAACTTTTAAACTCTTTCAGCTTCACCATTCCAGTTATATCATTCAAATAAATATGCATTTTGTCTACAATTCATTCATTCATTCAACTAGTTTTTGTTGAGCTCCTCCCATGTGCCAGGATACAGGAAGAGACTTATAGGTCCTAATGCCCATTGTCAATGACCACGCTCTGAATCAGCATCTTAACTATTTTCCAAGGACATTTCATCCTACAGCTGTTTTTGCTGCCTGTACTTTCAAGTCTGTGACTATATCTACAGTTTTCTTTTTGCCTTTGACATTTGCACTTCTCAACTCAATGCTTCAGTAACTCTCCATGCCCTTTACATATCCTGCAGCTAATAACTGCGCTGCTTACCTAAGAAAAATAAAGCAATCTTGAGTTGGGAATTTGTTGAGACCTGTGATCCAAAAGCTTCTACATCCTGACTGTGCATTTTCTGAGCATGGTTTACAAAGGGAAAGCATCTGGGTTTGCTTGGGTGTGGACGGAAGAGAAAAGTAGGCATCTGCTGGTACTTGGGGTGTCTATAATGAAGTTCCTTCACTGTCAGGTACCCCTACTATAAGAGGGAGGCGAATTTGTTTTTCTTCATCCTTTAGCTTCAGATGGTCTGAGAAATGTATCTATTGCACAAGTTGCTCAGTGCTCAGGACAGGAAATTCAATACGAAATGTCATTCAGAGGCTGAATTGGGTTCACTCTGGCTTGAGAAAGAAGGTCCAGGGAGGAGGAATGGAGAAGATATAATGGACTGATAAAACAAATCTGGAAGGAGAGAAAGCATTTGACCCTAGCTGAGGTTACAATATTACAACAGGACTCTTGTTTTTTGAGCACTTACTACTTGTCAAACCCTGTGCAGCTCCCAGGGCTTGCAGTATCTGATTTAAGCTTTCTGGCAATCTGACCAGGTATCTACTATTAATTTTATCATATTAAGAAGAGGAGACTGAAAATCAGATACTTTCTGTAGATCACAGAGCTTATACACGGCAGATCTGGGATTTGAACTCTGGCCTGAGTGACCCCAAAAGCCATGAATTTAACCAAGTGGCATGCTGTCCCCATCTCTATCTGTAGGTTGAGATAAGGGAAGCGGAATAGGACAGAGTGCTTTTCATTAGGAGGTGAAGGTAATCAGAGGCAGAGGTACCTGCACATTTGGAGACAGAGAATTGGAAGGATGGATCCTCAAGTTTTATAAAAACCAGTCTCTCTGCAAACCTCCGAATACTCTAGTGCATCAGGTAGCTCTATACTTGGAGGGGTGGGTATCACTGCCAGTCAAACCTGGATATGTCCTTCTATATTGAAACCTGATTTTCTTGTCTTCGTTCATCAACCACTCTGAAGCTAAACCAGGACCTCCACAACTGGAAAAGCTCGCTAACCTTCTAAGAGCTGTCTCCTTATGATGTCTCATCTGCATCTCACCATGCTGCTGTGAAGTATGATGCAGATGTAATTACTCCATTTTCATAGATGAGGAGTCTGAGCCATAGGAAACTACATGGAATTGGACTAGCTGGGTCCCTGCCCACTCCCTGTTCTCCAGGCTGGTTCAGTTGTTTGTGCTTCAGTCTGTGTAACCCTGCCAAAGAACTAGTGCCAATTCTTGTCAGAATTTAAATTAAATTTCAGAGGGTTCACAGGCTTGATTTTTTCTTCTCTTGGTTTTTTTTTTTTTTTCCCCTTTTTAGGAAAATGGACTCAGAGACTTGATGTATTTGGTCACTTCGAGTCCTTCCTACTCTAGAGCCAATTCCACAAGCTGTTTCTGGGAAATGCAGGGAGCAGAGCCTCACCCAGACCCGCTGAAGCCTGAAGGGTGGCAGAGCAACCCAGGGCCTCCCTAGTGATTGTGGAATCATGAAGACTGCACAGCCTTCCCTACTGACACCATCCATGCTAGTTGGGCTATAGTCATGTCTTGCTTTACTAAAAAGCGTCAGCTCTTCATTATGCCAGGCATTATGCTGTGTGCCGGGGATTTAGAGGTAAATGAAACTCTGTCCTTATCTTCAAGGAGATCATAGCTCAGGCAAAGTGTGTTTGGGGGATAAGCCTGTTAACAGCCTACTCTTAATAAGCCATGGTTAAGCATGAGACCAATTGCATGAATAATGTGCTACAGGATTTCTGAGGAAGAGAGAATTGATTGTGCTTTGGGTAAGGAGAATGAAGGGGGGAGGCTGTTTGAGTTGGGCTTTGGGGCGTGAGGAGGATTTTACAGCAGAGGCAGCATTATGAGCAAAAGTGAGAAAACATAGGAATAGTTTGAAAATAATAATTCCAAAGAGGGTTCTGTGATTTTAATTACTTCCTTAAAGCCGTATTCGTTTACTTGTTTATTCAGCAAATATTTGCTGGGTTGCTGCCTGTGCCAGGGCCTGGCTAAGCTCTAAGGATGCAGCGGTGACTAGGACCAGCCAGATCCCCACCCTGTGGAAGATGGAAGTCTCATGGAGGAAGGCAAAAGCTAATCAGCTAATTACACAGGTATTTCTTTGGTAACAGTAATGACAAGTAGAAGTAAAAGGGTACCAAAAACGTGCCTAAAAAGGGGCTAGAGCTTGTCGTTGGCGAGTGAGGAGGCAGTCAGGATGGGCTTCTCTAAGGAAGTAATATTTAAGTTGGAATCCAGAAGATGATTAGGAGTTAGTTAAGTGAATGGGAAAAGCATTCCTGACGAAGGAAGTCGTTATGGGCTGATTTGTGTCCCTCTCTCTGATTCATATGTTGAAGACCTAGACCCCAGTACCTCAGGATGTGACTGGATGTGGACATAGAGACTTTAAAGGGGTGAGTAAGTTAAAATGAGGCCATTAGAATGAACACTAATCCAATGTGACAGGTGTTATTCTAAGAAGAGGAAATTATGATACACAAAAAGGTACCAGGGGTGCAGGCTCACAGATCATGTGAGACAGTCACTTGCAAGCCAAGGAGAGAGGCCTCAGGAAATCAACACTGCCAACACCTTGATATTGGACTTATAGCCCCCAGAACTGTGAGACAAATTTCTGTTGCTTAAGCCACCCAGTGGGTGGTATTTTGTTTTGGCAGTCCTAGCAGCTAATACAAGAGTAGGGTATGCTGAGGCCCTAGGGTATGTGGGGCTCTGTTTGAGGACTGGAAAGGTGGCAGCTGTGGCTGATGACAATTTGGGTTTTGACTCGGTTAAGTCTGTCCCCTGTCCCTGGAACTTGGTGTTCTCTCCTTGTAAGACAAAGGTCCTAGATTGATTGACCATCTCTGAGGTTCCTCCTGGGTCTGTGATGCTCTAAATTCAGTGCATGAATCCTTATAATCCTAGGACCCTAGGGAATAAATGGGCAAGATGATTATTTGAGAGCCTTTCAAAACATTCATTTTTCCTCTCAGCTTTATTGAGGTATAATTGACAAAATTATATACTTTCAGGTGTACAATGTGATGATTTAACATACATAAATTTTGTGAAATGCTTATCACAGTCAGGTTAATTATCACATCTATCATCTCACATAGTTACTTCCACCCTTTTGTGTGTGTGTGTTGAGAACACTTAATATCTGCTCTTTTAGCAATTTTAAGTATGTATTATTATTAACTATAATCACCATGCTGTACATTAGATCCCCAGAACTTATTCCTCTTATAACTGAAGGATTGGACCCTCTGAGCAGCCTCTTCCCCAACCTCTAGCCCCTGGTAGCCACCATTTTATTCTCTACTCTCTGTTTCTATGCGTTTGACCTTTTTTTTTTTTTTTTGGATTACACATATAAGTGAGATCATAGAATGTTTGTCTTTTCCTATCTGGCTTATTTTGCTTAGCATGATGTCCTCTTGGTTCATCCATTTTGTTGCAAATGGCAAGATATCCTTCTTTATCATGGCTGAATAATATTCCATTCTCTCTGTTCACACTACATCTTCTTTATCCATTCATCCATTGATGGACACTTGGGTTGCCTATCTCTTGGCTATTGTGAATGATGCTTCAGTGAACATGGGAGTGCAGATATCTCTTTGAGATACTGATTTCATTTTCTTCAGAGATATACCCACAAGTGGGATTACTGGATCAAATGATAGTGTCATTTAAACATTTTTGAGCAAACTTCATACTGTTTTCCATAAAGGCTGTACCAATTTACATTCACATCAACAGTGCAAAAAGTCTCCCTTTTCTTCACATCCTTGGCAACACTTATCTTTTGTCTTTTTTATAAAAGCCATCCTAACAGATGTGAGGTGATAACTCATTGTGGTTTTGATTTGCATTTCCCTGATGATTAGTGATGTCGAGCTCCTTTTCATGTATGTGTTAGCCATTTGATGTCTTCTTTGGGAAAAAGTCTACTTGGGTCCTTTGCCCATTTTTCTATTGAATTATTTTGTTTGTTTGCTGTTGAGTTGTATAAGTTTATTATATATTTTGGATATTAACCCATTATTAGATGTATGGTTTGAATATATTTTCTCCTATTCCATAGGTTAGCTTTCCATTTTGTCAATTATTTCCTTTGCTGTGCACAAGCTTTTAGTTGGTTGTAGTCCCACTTATTTTTCTTTTTGTTGCCTGTGATTTTGGTATCATATCCAAAAAAATTATTGCCATGGCCTATGTCAAGGAAGTTTTTTCCTATGTTTTCTTCTAAGAGTTTTTCAATTTCAGGTCTTATACAGTAGTCCCCCATTATCCATGGGGGATGCATTTTAAGATCCCCAGTGGATGTCTAAAACCATGGATAATATCAAACCCTATATATGCTATATTTCTTCCTATACATAGATACCTATAATAAAGTTTAATTTATAAATTAGGCACAGTAAGAGATTAACAATAATAATAATAATAAAATAGAACAATTATAATAATATACTGGGATAAATGTTATGTGAATGTGATCTCTCTCTCACAGAATGTCTTATTGTATGATACTCTTCTTCTTGTGATGATGTGGAATGATAAAATGCCTATGTGATAAGATAAAATGAGATGAATTACGTAGGCATTGTGACACGGTGTTGGGCTACTATTGACCTTCTGACAATATATCTTTGGATGTTTTTGGATCATTGAGCCATGATGATGTTGATGGTTGGATGTCAGGAGGAGATCGTGTAGATGGTTGCAGATCCCAGGTAGGATGGAGCAAGATAGCATGAGATTTTATAATGCTACTCAGAAGAGCATGCAATTTAGAACTTATGAATTGTTTATTTCTGGAATTTTCCATTTAATATTTTCAGACTGCGGTTGACTGTTGGTAACTGAAACCATAGAAAGCAAGACCATGGATGGGCGAGACTACTGTGTTTAAATCTTTAACCCATTTCAAATTAATTTTTGTGAGTGGTGTAAGATAGTGGTCTAATGCCATTCTTTTGTATGTGGATATCCAGTTTTCTCAACACCATTTATTGAAGAGACCATCCTTTCCCTATTATATGTTCTTGGCACCCTTGTCCAAGAGTAGATCACCATTTGTGGGTGGCTTTTTTCCTAGGCTCTCTATTCTGTTATATTGGTCTGTGTATCTGATTTTATGCCAGTACTATACTGTTTTGATTACTATAGCTTTGTAATATAGTTTAAAGTCAGACCGTGTAATGCATCCAAGTTTGTTCTTTCTCAAGACTGCTTTGGCTCTTTGGAGTCTTTTCTAGTTCCATACAAATTTTAGGATAGTTTTTTCTATGTCTGTGAAAATAGCAATGGAATTTTGATAGGGATTGAATTGAATCTTTATATTGCTTTGAGTAGTATGGACATTTTAACAATGTTAATTCTTCTAGTCCATGAATATGAGAATATCTTTCTATTTATTTATGTCTTCTTCAGTTTCTTTCATCAGTATCTTAATAGTTTTCAGTGTTCAGATCTTTCACCTTCTTGGTGAAAGAACATTTATTTCTAAGTAGTTTATTGTTTTTGATACTATAGTAAATGGATTATTTTCTTAATTTCTCTTTCTGATAGTTCATTGTTATTGTATACAAATGCACGTGATTTGTGTGTATTGATTTTGTATCCTGCAACTTTGTTAACTTCATTTATTAGTTCTAACAGTTTTTTGGTAGAGTCATTAGGGTTTTTTTTTTTTTTTTTTTGGTACGCAGGCCTCTCACTGTTGTGGCCTCTCCCATTGCGGAGCACAGGCTCCGGACACACAGGCTCAGCGGCCATGGCTCACGGGCCCAGCCGCTCTCTCTCACTGTTGTGGCCTCTCCCGTTGCGGGGCACAGGCTCCGCACACACAGGCTCAGCGGCCATGGCTCATGGGCCCAGCCGCTCCGCGGCGTGTGGGCTCTTCCCGGACCGGGGCACGAATCCGTGTCCCCTGCATTGGCAGGCAGATTCTCAACCACTGCGCCACCAGGGAAGCCCATTAGGGTTTTATATACATAAGATTATGTCACCTGCAAACAGAGACAATTTTACTTCTTCCTTTTCAGTTTGGATGCCTTTTATTTTCTTACCTAATTGCTCTGGCTGGGACTTCCAGTACTGTGTTGAATAGAAGTGGCAATAGTGGTCATCCTCGTCTTGTTCCTGATCTCAGAGGAAAAGATTTCAGCTTTTCATCATTAAGTATGATGTCAGCTGTGGGCTTATCATATTTGACCTTTATTATGTTGAGGTACATTTCTTCTATATCTAATTTGTAGAGAGTTTTTATCATGAAAAGAAGTTAAATTTTATCAAATGTTTTTTCAGCATCTGTTGAGATGCTTGTAAGTTTTATCTTTCATTCTATTAATGTGGCATATTACATTTATTGACTTACGTATGTTGCATCCCTGGGATAAATACAACTTAATCATGATTATGATCTGTTTAATGTGCTGTTGAATTCTATTTGTTGTATCTTGTCTTTGATACTGATTTCTGGTGCCCTGGCTTAGTGTTATTTCATCTGGCTTCTGGTATCTTGGATGTCAAAAGAGGTGTTGATATTTTTCCCTCCAAAAATAATAATAAGTAACATGAATTGAGCGTAAACCATGTTCTGGGCACTATACAGAATGAGTTACATCCATCTTATCCCTTTTAAATGAGGAGATTGAGGCCCCAGGGGTTTAAGTAACTTGCCCAAGTTTCCACATTTACATGTAGAGGAGCAGGAACTTGCATCTAGCAGCCTGTCTCTACACACCATATTTTTAACCTCTATTATATACTGCCTCCTGTGTAATTATGGTATCTATGTTGCAGGGATGTGTGAGGACTAAAAGAGATACTGCATACACTGATCTGTGTACACAGGAGGCACATATTATATTATTATTATTAAAAGAGAGAACACATGTTGGCTCTAATCTGCAAGCCTCTACTATCATGCTTGATGTCCACATTCTAGCACAGAATAGCCAAACAGTGACAGATATGGATGCATTTACACTCCCATGTTTAAGAAGGATGGAAGAATGTGTGGCACTGGATTCTGAGGGGTTTAGTAGGGACAGACCTTGAGGACTTTGTGGGGAGCTGGCTACTTAGCAAGACCAGTGACCAGGAGCTCCTGTTTCCATACACCTTCAGGAGGTCATTTTCTGGTCTTGCCTAGATCTTGTAGGCACAGGCGTGACCTCTGTCACTGCAGCCTGGCTTCCTAGTTTGTGCTTGGCTTGGGCAGACTCCCCAGGTGCCCTCCCAAACTCCCAATCACCTTTCCACTCTGTTAAAGTAACTTTGCTGTGGGGGAAGAGACAGGCAGAGTTAAGCTATTCTCCAATGATGTCAAATAAATTGTCAAGGTTTCCAGGGAGGGAAACTGGGTGACTGGAATAGTGGTGTAAGAAATACTTTTCCCTGTATACCTTTTTCAGTTTTTTGGCTTTATATCCAGCGAACGTATTATTTATTCCCACAAAATGAAATTCAAAACTAATGCATAAATAAACAAGTACATAAATCATGTTCCCTAGGTGGTTCTGCTGCACAACCAGGTTTGAGAATCACTGCATTAACTCATCATAAGGGAGGAAAATAAACTCAAATTGCTTAGCCCATTTGTCAATCTTCTAGTGTAGACATCTGCCTTGTATCCCCAGTGCTTAATACAGGGCATGGATGAAGGGTACTCAATAAACATTTGTTGAATTTAAATCATCCTTCACCTGACCTCTACAACAGACTGAGGTGAGTTGGTCTGATGTTCTGTGTGTGTATCTTTACATGCCACCTGTAACACTAAGGGCCACATCATCATGTCCTGCGTGAAAAACTCTAATTTCCAAATATCTAGCACTGAAATGCATTTCACTGGGTAGCCCCAAGGAACAGTGGGTCTCATGCTCTTATCCTGTTCTTTCAAAATTGTGGCCTTTCAAGGTAAATTTGGAAAGAGCCTCAGGGCAAAAGTCAGAACTCTGTGTTTACAGGGAGTAATGCAAGCTTGCGAGCATCTCCATGGAGGAGGGCACATCTTGACCCAGCCTATGAGAACGGCTAGGATTTCATAGTGCTGTCATGGGAAAGGTGGACTTGGGGGCTAATACACTCCAGGTGGAGATATGGAAATGGCAAAGCATAGCATGGGGAAATGCTTCAAGTGGGAAAGTATGTGGGTGTTTATGGGAAAATGGGAGCAGCCAGCTATGGGAAAGGCGAACTAGGAGATGCAGGCTGGAGAAAGGAGTGGGCCAGATTGTGGGAGGCCTAATGCAAATAGTGTAAAAGTATTTGACATGATACACAGAGGAAATGATTAATTGTTATCTCATTAGAATTATTAAGACGTGGTTGAAGAAATAATGCAGATTATGGCCTTGTAGCTAAATTGAGCTGCTATTTTAAGCAAGAAATATACCACAAAGCTTGCTGTAAAAGCAGACAGCACATGTGAAACTACACTCTCCAGAAAAAGAATGAGTTCCTGGGACAGATTCTGGCAGGTTTTTTTTTTTTTTTTTGCGGTACACGGGCCTCTCACTGCTGTGGCCTCTCCAGACTCCGGACGTGCAGGCTCAGCGGCCACGGCTCACAGGCTTAGTAGCCACTCCGCGGCATGTGGGATCTTCCCGGATCCGGGCACGAACCCACGTCCCCTGCATCGGCAGGTGGACTCTCAACCACTGCGCCACCAGGGAAGCCCTCAGGCAGGTTTTGATGTTGAACCTGCTGAGAATAATGAGGAGAGAGGTAGTGAGTGGGAAGAGTAAGATAATCATTCCTTGAAGAAAGAAATGTAGAAGCAGAGTAAATAACTGTTTTCTCTCTCAGTGTAACAGGGAAAGAAAGGCTGAGATAGGTGATGATAAAAGGTAGCCCAAGATGAAATGAAGGATCAAGTGACAGAAATCGATTCCCTCTCAATTGTATATCCATTCTGGGCTCAGAGGCAGAGCCACCCTAGACTTTTGTTCCATATTCTCAGCTCAATAAATTCCTCTCCTTTTCCCTAAATCACTTCTCACTGAGCCTTTGTTGGAAAGGATGGGGTGTGCTCTTCCATCTCGGTCAGAAAGCTGCCAGGCAGCCTGAGTGTGAGCCATGTCAGCATGCCTCCCCACAGATGGCAAGGAATCCTAGACAACGTGAAAGAGTTCAAATTAATGGAAAACAGAGCAAAATAAAGTACTCCATATGTGAGCCCTATTTGTCCACAAATGTTTGAGGGAGGAAATAGGAAAGACATCAAGCAAAATTATCTTCTTTCAGAAACTCAGTTTTATTCCTCTAGGAGAGCAAAGGAACCTGGGGAGTATGGATCACAGTTATAAATTCCACCCCCAACCTGGAAACAGGTATTTGTTTTATAAGCTAAAAAGTCTTAAAATGTGGGAGTTCCCTTTTGATACAACCTGATGCAGAATATCCCCTCCCTAATAAGTTTCAGGCCTTATAAATCAAGGCACATTCCTTAATAGGATTATTTTTTTCTCTTTCTCACTTTAAATGTTCAAATTCCTATTAACAGCTCTTTTCATGGGAGATGGGGATGAATTTAGAAAAGATGTTCTTCAGAGACTAGACGGAGCCCACACTGTTTCCCTGTCAGGCTGAGTGAAATGTCCTCTTAGGCTAACACATAACTAGCTTACTCCAACTTGGTGTGTAGGGGTCTATGGGATGTAAATTTGCATGGGAAAAGGTCTAGGACAAAATTAAAGATCAAGAGAGTCCATTTGCTGTTGCAGCTTAAAGATCAGCCTCAGCAGGGCCAGTACAAGGTTGTGGTGAGTAAGGTGCCTAAGGCTAAAATTTAAGGAGGCACTCACTCTTAGGGTTATTTAAATGCAGAGTAAGCCCCAGGAGCCTCCTTAAGTTTTGCTCCCCTTGTGCCTCATTCTGGCCCCTGCCCAGAACCTCAGTGTTCTACTCACAAACACCCAGACATTTTATGTCTGCCTTGACAGTTTATGCAACTAGGTCACCATTTATCCAGTAGGTATGTTTCTAAATATTATTCACAAATATTGAGAAGCTTGATCTGTTTCTTAGGATCTTCTACTGGCAAGGGCCCCAACCCTGTTACTTTTCTATTTACCTCATTGCTTCATGCAGAGAACCTTAAATGCACTGCAAGAAGTTAACATTGAATGAATTGGTAAAAGAAAAATAATCTTGGGGTGTTAATGATCACCTCCCAAATTTACCTGTTTTACAATTTTGTTTACCTGTTTGATTTTCTACAATTTGAGACCACCTGTGATAAATGTGGATTTTTGCAGTTAACTGTCCCTCCAACCAACCAGGAAGCTAAACAAAATAAGAGTTACCATGACTCATCTTACTGCCCATTCATCATGCATACATTCTAGGTCAAAGCTATATGCTGTATCTAAGCGTCTTACAGTACCCAATTGATCCTGTATTCTCAGGGTTGAATTCATTGGGAACCTACTATTAACCACCTGGAGAAATGGAGTCTCACATTCTATGGTCCTTGATTTAGCATCTTGCTAAATAAGGGCATCTATATCAATCTGGATAACAGGATTCAAATCATTTGGTTTTAATCTCTCTTTTTTTTTTTTTTTTTGTATATCATGAGGTAAGTTTTTGGCCAGTACAAGCCTGAATCCACAACAGTTTTAAGACTATGGCCAACAGAGGACATTTTCAGGTCATTTCATCCTAAGTATCAGAAAAGTCGTGTTATCTACATCATTCATTGCTGAGTGTTATGGCAATATGATAACTGAATATCTAAGAGGGATACTTCTCACATGTACAGCTCTATCAATACCTTTTTTCTGACTGTTTCCATTGCTCTTATGCTTAGAAGGTCCTTTACTATTAAAAAACAAAATTCAACTGAATAAATTTTAAAAATCATATTGGCTTCATTCAGTGATTCATGAATCAGGCAGCATTCAATCTAGCAGACAGAAAGAAGTTCCAAGGAGCTGTACAAAATGAAAGACTTTTATGGGCAGAGGTAGCAGGAACAAGGAAGTTACATTGGACAAAAAAACCGATTGGCTATAGCAAGGTTGTTTCCTTTAGGAGATGGCAGGGGTCTATTGGGCAGAGTACCTAAGTAGTTCTGATTAGGTGATTCCTGATTGACTGGTTTAAAATGGCATTTCTGGGAGAGCTGAATCTTCAAGAGTTGGTTTGGTGATGTGGGGCCTAGCATAAGTGACTCCATTTGGGGCTTGTTGTCTTGTTTTAAAAAATTTCCCCCCGATCAGACTCTCAGCCTATCTGAGAGATGTGATTACAAAGTTAAGGCATGGGATTTTCCTGGTGGTCCAGGGGTTAAGAATCTGCCTTCCAATGCAGGGGACGCAGGTTGATCCCTGGTTGGGGAACTAATAGCCCACGTGCCACAAGGCAACTAAGCCCACATGCTGCAACTACTGAGCCCACGCCGTCTAGAGCCCACACGCCATGACTACTGAGCCTGCACGCTCTAGAGCCTGCATGCCACAACTAGGGAGCCCAAGCACTGCAACTATGGATCCCACGCGCTCTGGAGCCCGGGCACTGCAACTACTGAGCCCATGCACTCTGGAGCCTATGCACCACAACTAGAGAGAAGCCCGCCTGCCACAATGAAGAGTCCACGCGCCGCAAAGAAAGATCCCACATGCTGCAACAAAGATCCCGTGTGCCACAGTTAAGACCCAACTCAGCCAAACAAATAAATTAATTAATTTTAAAAAGTTAAGGCATTAGATTACCAGCTAAGCTACTCCCAGCTGCCACTCTGGAGTTCTCACAGGTTTTGCTGAGTCTTTGTGTGATATTCACAGGTCACAACATCAGGTTCACATTCTTTGTTAGTCATTCTTTATTCCTTTTCTAAGGTTCTAGTCTTAGGAAGATCATTTTCTTGGTGGTTCCTATGTTCTAGATTTTGAGCTGTTTGTCTCTGGGAAGTCTTTCTTTCCCTCTGGGTACATCGTTTCATTTAGCTTAGGGGAGAAGGTCTAAAATAATTTCCCCTTAGACTCTGAATATCAGCTTCCTAATGGCCAACTTCTGACCATAGAGCTACTTATAAAAAATCCTTTCAAATATCTTGTCAGGTTTCAGCCAGAACAAATGCTAAATATTCCTGGAAGTACTGAACAATGCTTTGGACAAAGAGGCATCCCTGAAGAGGGTGCAAAGGAGACTTCTCTCCCAAGATTCAGAGTCATTCCCCAAAGATAGTCAAAAGAAAGAAAGACTTAGTTCCCCTGAGAGCTGGCAACAGGTGGTAGGACCCTCACTGCAAATGGAGTGCAACCCACATTTCTGTCTGGCCATATTTTTGGGCCCCCAACCTGATGGTTGAGCTGCCTGTGTATGCAAGAACCAACAACTGGCATGTCCCAGGCAGGCAGAAAGCCAAGCTAAGTTCTCAGGATACAAAACAAGACAGATAAGAAGGAAGGAGCTGTCTCTGGGAGAGAAAGGATCAACAATCAATGGGTACCCCGAAACTGAATTCCCAAGAGTCTAAATTTGGAAAGGAAGGGACAACCTTTAATTTTACCTTTCTCTCTCAACTGGGCACTACAGAGATCCATGAGAGCTGACTCTGGTAAGATTTCTCACACTTCACTGGCTTTTGCCACTTTCCCCAGGATCTTATCTGCAGGCTCCAGAGAGAGTGGGGTTTAAAGTAGAGAGTGTAGCCCCAGATTCTACCAGAATTTGTCAGTTTTTACCACTAATTTTAATTTTGGTTTCCCCTTGGCTATTTAAGGGCATAACTGGTGCAATTTAGCAGAAAATCCCTCAGAGTCCCATCAGCCCTGGGAGGGGCCCATATGGGGTCACTGCTTCAAAGGAGATATGGGGGCATCTGTAAGGATACTACCTTGGCAGACTTTTGTTTACAGTCTTGTGATCTCTTCAGAGTGGAGTGGCAGTTGAGCTAGAGGATTTGTAGACTGTGTGTACTCAGGGGAAGGAGGGTAGAAGGGAGTAGTAGGAGCCATGCCAGTCTTAACAGTCTTTTGTTTTAGATACCACTTGTGTCTTTAATTTTCATTAGCCTTTTGCAATGAATTTTTCAATGAAGCTATTTTGGAATTTTGAAACATTTTTGGAGGCTTTTGCATGCCAAAAATAATTTGTTTTGGTTTGGGAAACTTGCTTTCAAGTGCACCTCTTAAATGAACGATCTTGTTTAATTGGAACATTCCCCATAATGGCCATTGTCGTTCTAGGTTGTCTTAGTAAGATTTTGCTGTTTTTGTAGATATCTACAGCTTCTGGGACCACAGTTTTTAAATATAAAGTAAGTAGGTGTGGCAGAAGGTGGCACATTCAATTCTTTGAAACTTGAGGATACCATTTCCTCAGCTAAGCTTTGGGTCTCTCAAAGCCAAATTAATACCTAAAAGGTATTAAATACAAGCAGATAGGGACAAACCACCAGTGGCCACAAGATCTTCATGGTGTTGGGATTTTTGTGGAAGAAGGAAACAACAGGGCAGCATCTGATAGAACTGAGACTAGGAGAACCCAAAACAGTCATTTGAGAGCAGCAGCTGAAATGAGGAGGGGTGTTTCTTTCCCTAATACTGGATGAGTGCACGGAGTCCACACTAAAAAGGTTTGAGGGAGCAGCAGTAGTCCAGCCCCTGTGAATTCCCAAAACCAGCCAGTCAGCGCTCCTATCAGGACAGAGTCCCAGGCTGAGGAGTAACTGCTGGAAGTAGAATGAGAACTGAGCAGGACAGAGACAACAGGGACAAGGAAAGACAAAACCAGGGAGTGGAAGAGCCAGGAAGCCTTAAGAAGTGAGCTGCCCTCGTTTTGAACATTACAGCACAGCTGAAAAGGGTGCTCTGAGAAGCTTTAAACACTATCCTGAACCATGCCTCATTCTAAAAATTCAGGAAACCAATTTCACACAAAAATCAGCAACAGAAAAATATGGAAGGCAAATCCATACCAAGTTATTATAAGATAAAAGAATAAGGAGCAGAATAGCATCCCTACAGACAATGAAAGGATGCCAGAAAGACATGCTCTCAAATGGAATAAAACTATAACCTATTAATTTAAAACAAACTTAAAGAGACTAAGAAAAAGATATAAGATATTAAAGAACAGTACAAATCAGAATTAGAAAAACTCAGAAATGAGGTGGCAAAACTCAGGAAAAGACTAAAAGTAATATAAAACCTTGTGGTCTTCATATAAACTTTCTTTTTTTACCAAGTAACTAGAGAGATAATAGATCTAAGGGCCAGTAGTGAGTATTGGATACATAGGTACGTATAGAACTAAAATGAAATGAGAGCTTAGGAGAGATTATAGTTTATATCAGTATTGTCATTCCAGTACTTTCATATGTATAATGTGTGAAAAGAGAAATGAGTAATTATTAAATATTCTTATTCTGTCACCCCTGCTGTCCTTGAAAGCCAGGATTCTCAGTGTGAAAGAAAGGAGGCATATATATATATATATAATATAGAAAAGGTTAAGTAAAAGTTCTGCAGGCTTAAATTTGAATTGTAAGCAGCAAAATGAACTCATGAAGTCCTCTCTGTGTGTGTGTGTGTTTCCTAGTTCTATGTACTAATGAAAAAGCCTAGAGATAATGACCAGCGCAGTAGCAATGAGTTAGTACCCAGACTGTGGTCTTGAAATAAAATTTTTTGCTAAAAGTAACTTGGGCTTCATAAAGAAATAGCTGATTCTAGGTCTGGGGCAGGAAAGCTAAGATGGGCATGGAATATCTTGTCTCACGCCCAGAGGGGACTGCTCGGAAGCTACCAAATCCTACTTGGGTCATGACAAAAGGACTCTCCCAGCCAACTTAAAGAGGCTCCCACTGGATAAAGGTGGAACAAATTGTGTTTCAATAATGATAAAAATCACAGTGGGTGAAGCCCAATAAATATGTTTAAACCCATGAGTTTATAGCATTAAAAAATTAATCACCTTCAGAGAATGACAGAAAACTACTTCATTGTCTTGAAAATGTGTAAATAAATGAAAAGGACCAAGCATCTTCCTACCTTTCCTATATGAACTGTACCACAAGTAGTCAAAGAGTAGAAGAGGACAAGTGTCTCTTTATAAAATATTCCAACAAATAAACTAAAAAAATGTCTGACTCTATTTTTTTGATGTTTGACTGCTGTCAACTTTTAAGCCTCATTCTTTCTCTTTTCACCTTTTGCTCCGAATCTGGGCAAGCTGATAAGACTGGGTGCTCTCTCCTTTGGCACCTATGGAAAGTTCAAACCACACAAGTCCCATCCATGCACAGAAACCCTCACCTCAGTCTCACCTTCTAATCAAAATAAAAACCCTAAGCCAGTGTCCTTTGCTTGGTCTCTCAAGTCATTTCTGGGCTAGCTGAGAAGACTAGCCATGCTCCTCCAGAAGCTTCATTATGTAAATAATAAGCCTTTTCATTCCCTCTCAGTATGTGTGTGTGATGTTATCAGTCTTGACATCCAAACCAGTTTTGGATGGGGATCCATTCTTTCTCTTCAGAATGATCTTGTCATAAACTAAAATGAAAAGATAAACTTAGAATGTTGCCATTTGTAACACCCAATTAAAAAAATGTATCTAAGCATTCAGTGTCAAAGGCTGCTAACATCATAAAATGAGAGACACATCAGACATGTGTTCCTCCTCTAGTTTTTATAGCATCTGAATCTGTGTGTGTGTGAGTGTGTATTCAGAACAAGTTAAGACATGATGGATCTGGTACTCATACCCTGCTTGTGGAAATATATATTTGTACTATTTTTCTGGAAGAAATTTGGGAATAAATTTTAAGAACCTTAAAAGTTGTGAAGTTCTTTGTCACATCCTTGCAGATATCAAGTCTGAGGAATGATCAGTGACATGATAAAATATTTATACATAAGTATATATTTACAGTATAGTAATGTAGTATCATTTAAAGGAGCTAAAGAAGGAGGATATGTAATGTCTAAATATAAAGGAAAAGGCTGAATGACATGCAGTAAATTAAAAGATGCTTTTGAAAAATAATGTAATAAACATCAATGCTTGAAATATGTGCCATAGTGTTAAGTTTTTTTAAAAAGCAAGAAACAAATGAGTGTTTAAAATGGTTATATATATGACTAGTAGAAAAACCTGGGAGAAAATTCAGCAATGCAAACTCTGTGACTCCTGATGAAAACCAATGTTTGAGAACCATTCTCCAATCAGCCTGTGAGAAATGAGAGCTCCTCAGCAAAGTCAGCAGGCAGCACTTATCACATTCTAAGGCTGCATGTTCACTGTAGACTGGGTCTATAAACCTCATTCCTTCCTTGGTCCAAATACTCTTGCAATAATAAAGTAGGGAAAGGAGGCTTAACATTCCCTAGAGGGGGGTGATAATAGAGAATGTCCTCACCTTTTCAAATAAAAGATGCAGGTGATCATTATCATCATCATTGTCATCAATCATCATTGATTCTGTGCCTGTCAGGGATGGGCTCATCAATCCCAGAGCCCCTGGGGCACTGAAAGGCAACTTTTCATATCACTCGAGAGCACACACATGAGAATTTTAGTCTCCCTGGCAAGACTGTAAGTTCCAAGGAGCTGAGTGTGTGTCTGTCCTGATCCCTGCTGGGGCCCTGGCTCCCAGCCCAGAGCCTGGCACAGAGAGAGTACCTGATTAATATTTGTCAAATGGACGAACAAATGTTTCTGTGACAGATGTGCTCCTAGGGAACCAATTCTCCAGTGTTTAAGCCTTCTTTCTCTAGTGAGAGATGGACTGAAATTATCTCTAGGAAAGGATGCTCTATGCCCTACCCCAACATAATGGATTGTTATTAAATGTGGGAAGCCTGCTACTTCAATAGTAATACTATCTACCATTTATTGTACCCTAGAAGGTATAATAAATATGCGTTGGATATTTCATATTCATTATGTCTAATACTTGAACCATGTTATCTCTCCATTTTGTCTATATGGAAATTGAGACTCAGAGAATTTAAGTGACTGGGCTGAGACCACAGAGCTGGGAGCCCCCAAGTCAAGGTGACTGTATGTTTCCATAGCCCACATGCAGTCATAAGGATCAAATCAGGAAAAGAGAGAAGATGAAAATTACCTCTAGATGTCTCTAAAGAAGGGAATGAATAAATAAGAATATCATCAGTAGGTAGTGAGCTTAAGTTGGTGGGAAACTCCCAAATATTTCAGTTGGTTTGCTTATTTTCATTTGATAAGGAAAAATGGAATTCTTCAATCAGTTACCTTAATCCTATCTTCAGGGAAGGCAAAACATGGTGTGAGAGATGAGAATAGCTTAAAAAAAACGAGCTTGAAAATTCTTGAAAAGATGAAACACAAGGGATGCTGAGGAAAATGGGGACTTGAATCAGGTAGAGATTTTTTTTCAGGTTTTTTATAAACTTTGGCTGTACGGAGATTCACTATTGGAAGGTGAAGAGGAATGAGCAGTTAATTAATGTATTAATGGGACAAAATGTTAGCAAAAATGAAACAAATATCCAAATGATTTCAATTTGAATATTTCATCTAGAAATGTATATGCATGAAATTTTAATTTGTTTATTGACACTAAAAATGGAAATTAAAGGATAATTCTTATTCTTAAATATTAATCATTTAGGATAAATGGTTAATAATGGGGAATTGAAATACTTTCATAAATGGGATTCAAAACCAATAATGAAAGTAAAGATTTTAAGATTAAAACAATGAAAACCTGATTGTTAAACAGTATTCAGCCAGAGAATACAGTAGTGATAAAAACAATTCAAGTGTTTTATAGATGCTGACATTTTTGGAGAATTTGTAAAGTCCTTACTTTTGTAAGAAGAATTTATTTTACCACTCTGAGACAGAAAATGTTCTAGGTGTCTTAAGGAAAGTTAAATAATATACAGATTTGCAAGATTCTTACTGACCATTATCGTCCACTGATTCTCAATACTGGCTGCACATTAGAATCACCTGGATAGCTTAAACAATGTTCATCTTGGGTCCCTACCCCAGACTAATTAAACCAGAACCTCTGGGAATGAAAATCAGTATTTTTAAAAGCTCCCCAGATGATTATATTTTGCTGCCAGGGTTGAGGATCACTAATTGAAACAGTGATGAGTAAGATTATACACCTGATGAAAGTAAGAACCATGCATGATTTATTTAGCATGGTATCTGGGACATGATAGATACTCGATAAAGACTTGTTGAATGAATTTAGTAATGCTGTGGCATATCTATAATTAGGAAAGCCTACCAATGCTTCCTCCCCCCATAATGTCATTTTTTAAATTGCCTGTGCTGAGTGATAACTTATTTTCACTTCTCCTTGAGTATGTGTTCAAATAATATTTTCTGATTCGTAGTCTAAAAAACTGAAAGGTCCTATGAAATGGGACTGAATTGGGATGTGTCTATTTCTTGTCACCCAAAGGAACCAGCTAACTCTCTTGCCATCAAATGGTCTCTTAGCACCTGATACTGGGTGGGACAATACTGACATTCTGACACCAGAAGCCATGCTTTGACACATTTTTGATGGTGACCCGCTGTAAGACATATTCTACATAAGAACCAGTATATCCATACATTTAAATCTGAAACGAAAATCAGTACTTCCCTTTAATATGTGAGATAATCTCTGATGTTTTCTATTCTATTTTATTCATATAAAATGTTAGTAAAATTGTAATTTCATGACCCACTAGGGGATCTTCACTCACACTGAAAGACACTGCAATAATTGGACAGTGCACATAGCATGGCCAAAGCAGAATAACAATGCTTTCCTTGCTGTGGAAGAGAAAATGGATTTTCAGTGCTTATAACTGACTCATAATACACTTGCCGGAAATGTATATTTTATTGTTTACTGTCTATTTCTTGCAATATGAATGTATGCTTCCTGGGGGAAGAACTCCCATCTGCCCTGTACATCATTGTTATCACCAACCAGATAGAAACACAGTGCCTGGCTCATGTTAGCCACTCAAAACATGCTCATTAAATTGATGAACAAATAAATGAATAAGTCTGTACTATAATGATTTCCCAGACACAATAACATTACATGAAATTTTCAATTATTTTCCAAACAGCTTTCATTTCCAAAGTCCTAGTTATACAATTTTAATCCTCTTGAAAAGCCAGCAATGTCATTATTGTTTTAAAAGGGATTATTAAAGAGATAAATGGCATATTCAGTGGAAAATATCATGCGGCTCCTACAACTCATCCCAGAGTTAAAAAAAAAATCGTCTTTGTTCGTGGCCCTAAGACCTATGAACCAAGAGAGGCAAATCTATCTTTTGAATATTTTTCTGGGAATAATAATTTCCAAATATCTTGGCAAAGAATTAGGTAGCCTTTGGAAGTAAGAGAGCCATCAAATCAGGAGCCTGGGAGCCATGAATGGTGAATACCAGTGAGGCTGCCAAATCACAAGAAGGTCGTGACCTATGAAGGAGGGGATTGAGAAAAAGTGAAAATGACCAGTAATAGGCACACAGTGGAGGAAATGAAGAAACAAAGGGCTACATGGCAGGGGACCTGGGAGCACAAAGGCAACCCAGGGAAAGAGAGATCAGAGGAAAGGGTGAGAACATATATCTATAGCTATCCATCCATATACACACAGAGCATACCACAGATATCACATAAGTGTACATCAGCCAGCTCTCATGGAGCCAAGTGACTCACAAGGTTCAGCTCAAAGATTTGTTGCACTTAGAGATACATAGTCCAAGCTTCTGGTGTTGATGGAGGTTGCGAATCTATCCGTTCACTTAGTCGGTGAATATTTATTGAACATTTGCCTTGTGTAAGTATTAGGAAGAGAATGGCCAGTATAGTAGATGCACTACCTGTCCTTATGAAATTTTTATTCTAATGGGGAATTTAGACACAGTTAATACTAATAAATGAATTATACAATTAATCATTGATCTCAATTTAAAAGATTATGGAGATGGCCAATGGTATTGTAAACACTTGAGCTAGGATCTAAAGCATGAAGAGGAGCCAACTAGGGCGTTCCAAGTAGAGAGGACCGTATTTGCAAAGGCCCTGTGGCAGTGAAGTCTGTTCCATTTGAGGACAGTGTGGCTGGAGCACAGTGAATGAGGGCAGAATCACTAGGGAAGTAAGCAGGGTCTGGACTTGCAGGGCATGCTAAGGATTTGCTATTTTCTCCTGAGAGAAATGGGAATCCATTCAAGGGTTCTAAGCAGAGTTCACAGGGGCAGCACTGGGTGGAGATCAGGGGCAGGATTTAATATGAGTATATCTGTCTAAGGCCGATTCTGTGGCACATGTTCCAGCCTGCTGGTTGTCAGTTGCTGTGAGCCTCTCATTCTAATTCTAACTGATGAGGTTTTGTTAGGCCCAACAGCTTTAGTTCTTTTACTGAATGATCTTTCCATTATGTCCCTGAATCTGTCCATTTTACTGTGCAGAGAAGTTCCCCAGTTTAAACCATTTCTCATTAGAGAATGATTAAAAAAAAAAAAAGCTTTGCCTCTCTGTTACTACTGAAGAAAATGTTCTTGAGAGAGAGGCTTGTCTTGATCTTGGGCCTGTAACTTGTGCACTCCAATAATGATTTGCAGTAAATCTGCTTAAATCCTCATCGTATCTCCCTTTTAATCCACAGCTCCTTCCCGACATATCAAGCTTGGGAAGACACAAATCCCCTCACTTATTAAAAGAAACCCATAGCTCCATAACCTGAGAGTGTAGTTCCATTTGTACAAGAGTGTGACTAAGTACAGCTTTGTGAAATTTTGATGAAAGTGGAATTTTACTTTCCAGATCAGGAAAGTGAGAGCCAGAGGGCTTGGGACTCTTAACAGTCCAAGAGCCCTATCTAGACAGCTAGATGCATCCTTCTAGGGTTTTTATATTGCTTTTCAGATTAGATCAAATTCAATTTGACTATGAACCATTATTTCTAAAAAAACCTATTCTTGAAAAAATTCAGGTGTGAAATCTGAACCTTAGTGGGAACATTTGAGTTTAATTACCACATCTAAAAATGAGGGAATATTGGGAAAATTCTTTTAAATATTTATAAAGGAGTTATTGTGTGTCAGGCACTGTGCCAAACGCAGCTTTGGATGCACTATGTCATTTTACCCTTGTAACTGTTCTATGAGGTAGATGCTACTAACATCTCCATTTTACAGGTGAGGAAAATGAGACTCAGAATGGTTAATTCAGTGCTTGAGATTGTGGAAGAACCAGGATCTGAACCCTGTCTATATATTTCAAACACCCTCTTTTTTAATTCCAATACAATACTATAATATTAATTGCCTAAAATGTGTGAACACCAGGCCAGTTTTGACAGGTTCCTAGTATTGTCTAATAATGTGACGTTAGTAAGTCAGGCTGACATCTAGGAAAAGTGGTGACTTGAGTTTAGAAATCAAACCCCTCCCTCCCCTCTCTTCCTTCCCATAAACCGACCAAAAAGACCAAAGAATACAAAAACAGGGGGAAGAAAACTTGCATCAGTACAGGAGACCAGAGATGGTACCATACCCATGTCAGAAACTTGCAGGAATTTCTGATATGGTACAGAAATCACATGTGAAAGTAGGGCAGTTTTAAGGGAACGAAGCAGAAACGAATCTGCAGAATCCTTAACAGCCTCTAATTTGGACTCACACTGGGGTGGGGTGAGACAGGCTGCAGGACAGAGGGGTTTCCCTCAGAGCACCTGCTACACTGGGGTCAGTCAACAGCAGTCAACCCAGCAGGCAGAGGTTCCATCAGGGAAAAAGCCCTGGGGAGGTGGACTGCATATTGAGAGGCAATTTAAGAGCAACTAGGTGGATTTTTTTTTCTGTCCATCCGTGATGTCAAGAAGGTAACAAAACATTACCTACAGCAAACATTTCAATCAGAACATGCAATTCATTTAGAATACAAGCTTCCTAAGTAAGATAGGTAGTCTGTCCCAAGGAATGGAGCATGCATTTGTTTCTTAGCCTTGGGATTACACAGGGAAGATTCCATTGGTATTTGTGGTGCAGAGAGAAAGATGGTGTGCTGTTTGCTGGTTTTCAAGATATGGAAAGTTGATTCTTATCATTCCTTTTTTTCCTCTCTGTAAGTTCTACCCCCTGCCTATCCTATAAGACCCAGGTCAATTGCCCATTCTTTCATAAAACCATTACTAACCTTATTTTTCATCCCCCTAAACCAGCAGTAATGTCTACATCCTTTTGTGTTTGTTTGCTAATTGTTGTTGTTTACTTAATTTTTAAAGTTATAGTTGTATAGGGTTAAAATCAAAACTCACTACTAGAAGGGTCTAAGATGAAAATATATCTCCCTGCCACCCCAGCCCTCTACCTTCTCCCCAGAGGCATTTTCTGTTTTCAGTTTCTTAACTATGTCTCCAAAGATAGTCACCTATACCAGCAAATAGAAGTTCCCTCTGCACATTTTTCTGCCCCTTCCCTCCTTCATTTTAGCATGCATCTTGGAGATTATTCTACATCAAACATAGAGATCCACCTCATTTATTTCCATGGCTGTCTAACATTACATTCATGTCTCCCTCTTTTGAATCCCACTGGTGTACCTGCATTGCTGCTGTTAAGATACATGTCTCATTGACCTTGAGATCTAGTGTCTGTACACTTCTCTGTTGGATTTTAATTCATTAATGGCAAAGACTATATATTATTCTTTGTTACATTTCTTTAAGTCTTATTATCATCTTAAGGTAGAAGTATGAAATAAGTAAATTGTAAAGCTCTGTCAATGTGCCATTTTGTCAGAGAATAACAAGTTTTTTTTAAATTGAGGTATAATTTATAAGCAATAAAATGCTCAAATCTTAAGTGTTCAGTTCGATAAGTTCTGACAGTTGTAACTAACAGTCAAAGTAAGATATGGAATGTTTCCATCACCCTGGAAAACTCCCTCATGCAGCCCTCCAGTCAATTTTTAACTGTCCCCCACACCAGAGGCAATGATTTTCTGACTTCTGTCACCATATGTCAATTTTCTATTTTCTTGTACTTAATTTAAGTGAAATAACATAGTATATATTCTGTGGTTCCTTTTCATTGCTGAGTAATAACAACATTCATGTATAACATACTGCAGTGTTAATTATATTTTTCATGTTGCACATTACATCCCTAGTACTTATGTATCTCACAAAGGGAAGTTCGTAGTACCTTTTGACTATCTTTATCCAACTCCCCCTCTCTTACCCACAACCTTTGGTAATCACAAATCTGATCTCTTTTTCTATAAGTTTGTTTTGAAGTATAGTTGACCTACAACACTATGTTAGTTCCTGTTATACAACACAGTGATTTTTTCTATACATTTAAAAATGATCACAATATTAAGTCCAGTCACAATATGTCACTATACAAAGATATTACTTAGTCATTGCCTATACACCCCACACTGTACATTTTGTAATCATGATTCATTTGTTTTGCAACTGTAAGTTTGTACTTCTTAATCTCCTTCAACTATTTCTTTCTTCCCCATGCCTCCCTCTCCTCTGGTAATCACCCATTTATTCTCTGTATTTATAACTCTCTTTCTGTTTTGTTATGTTCCTTCATTTGTTTTTTTTTTTTTTTTTTAGATTCCACATGTAAGTGAAATCAAGCAGTGTTTGTTTTCCTTTGTCTGACTTATTTCACTTAGCATAATACTCTCTAAGTCTATCCATGTTATTGCAAATGGCAAGATTTTATTCTTTTTTATGGCTTAGTAATATTCCATTGTGTTTGTGTGTATGTGTTATATATGTATCATATCTTTTCATACTCTTTATCCATTCGTCTGTTGATGGGCACTTGGGTTGCTTCCATAGCTTGGCTATTATAAATAATGCTGCAATGAACATAGGGGTGCATATATCTTTTCTAATTAGTGTTTTTGTTTTCTTTAGATAAATATCCAGGAGTGGAATTGCTGAATCTTATGATAGTTCTATTTTTACTTTTTTTGAGGAACCTTCAAAATGTTTTCCATAGTGGCTTGACTGCACCAATTTATGTTCCTGCCAACAGTGCGTGAGGGTTCCCTTTTCTGTACATCCCTAACAACACTTGTTATTTGTTGTCTTTTGGATTGTAGCCATCCAGACAGGTGTGAAGTGATATCTCATTTTGGCTTTGATTTGCATTTCTCATCATTAGTGATTTTCTTCTAGAAGTTTCATGGTTTCAGGTCTTACATTTAAGTCTTTAATCCATTTTTAATTTATTTTTCTGCATGGTGTGAGAAAGTAGTCCAGTTTGATTCTTTTGCATATAGCTGTCCAGTTTTCCCAACACCATTTATTGAAGAGGCTGTATTTTCCCCGTTTAATATTCTTGCCTCCTTTTTCATAGATTAATTACCCATGTAAGCGTGGGTTCATTCTTGATTCTCTGTTCTGTTCCCTTGATCCATGTGTCTATTTTTGTGCCAGTACCATACTGTTTTGATGACTGTAGCTTTGTAGTATACTTTGAAACCAGCTTTTTTCTTCTTCCTCAAGATTGTTTTGACTCTTCAGGGTCTTTAGTGTTTCCATACAAATTATATAATTATTATAATTCCGTGAAAAATGCCATTGGTATTTTGATAGGGATTACATAGACTCTGTAGATCACCTTGAATAATATGGTCACTTTAACAATATTAATTCTTACAATCCATGAACATGGTATATCTTTCCATCTGTTTGTGTCATCTTCAGTTTCTTTAATTAGTGTCTTATCAACTTCCAAATACAGGTCTTTTACCTCCTTAGTTGATTAATCCCTAGGTATTTTATTCTTGTTGATATGATTGTGAATTAGATTATACTTTTAATTTTGCTTTCTCATAGTTTGTTGTTAGTGTTTAGAAATCCAACAGATTACTGTATATTAATGTTGTATCCTGTAACTTTACTGAATTCATTGATGAGCTCTGGTGGTTTTTTGGTGGCATCCTGAGGATTTTCTATGTATAGTATCATGTCACCTGGAAGCAGTGACAATTTTAATTCTTCATTTCCAATTTGGATTCCTTTTATTTATTTTTCTTGTCTGATAGCTGTGGCTAGGACTTCCAATACTATGTTGAGAGAGTGGGCATCCTTGTCTTGTTTCTGATCTTAGAGGAAATGCTTTCATCTTTTCATAGTTGCCTATGATGTTAGCTATGGGCTTATTATATATGGCCATTATTATCTTTTTTTAATTTTTTATTTATTTTTGGCTGTGTTGGGTCTTTGTTGCTGTGCACGGGCTTTCTCTAGTTGCGGCAAGCGGGGTCCACTCTTCGTTGCGGTGCACGGGCTTCTCATTGCAGTGGCCTCTCCTGTTGGGAGCACTGGCTCTAGGCGCGCAGGCTTCAGTGGTTGTGGCGCACGGGCTTAGCTGCTCCGCGGCACATGAGATCCTCCTGGACCAGAGCTCGAACCCGTGTCCCCTGCATTGGCAGGTGGATTCCCAACCACTGAGCCACCAGGGAAGTCCCTGGCCATTATTATCTTGAAGTTTGTTTCCTCTATACCAACTTTGTGGAGGTTAGTTTTATCATAAATAGTTGTTTCATTTTCTCAGAAGCTTTTTTTGAATCTATTGAGATCATCATATGTTTTGTTTGTTTGTTTGTTTTTGTTTGTTTTTGTTTTCTGTGCGCGGGCCTCTCACTGTTGTGGCCTCTCCTGCTGCACAGCACAGGCTCCGGATGCGCAGGCTCAGCGGCCACGGCTCACGGGCCCAGCCGCTCCACGGCATGTGGGATCCTCGCGGACTGGGGCACAAACCCATATCCCCTGCATTGGCAGGCGGACTCTCAACCACTGTGCCACCAGGGAAGCCCCATCATATGGTTTTTATTCTTCAATTTGTTAATGTGGTGTATCACATTGATTGATTTGCAGATACAGAACAATCCTTGCATCCCTGGGATAAGTCCCACTTGGTCATGGTGTATAATCCTTTCAATGTGTTGTTGAATTTGGTTTGCTAGGATTTTGCTGAGGATGTTTTCATCTATGTTCATCAGTGTTTTAGGCCTGTAATGTTCTTTTTTTGTGTGATATCTTTTTCTGGTTTTGGCATCAGGGTGATGCTGGCCTCACAGAATGAGTTCAGAAGGCTTCCTTCCTCTGCAATTTTTTTGGAATAGTTTGAGAAGGATAGGTGTTAACTATTCTCTAAAAGTTTGGTAGAGTTCATCTGTGAAGCCTTCTGGTCCTGGACCTTTGTTTTGGGGGAGTTTTTAAAATTACTGATTCAGTTTTCTTCTGGTAATTGGTCTGTTCATATTTTCTATTTCTTCATAGTTCAGTCTTGGAAGAGTGTACATTTCTAAGAATTCGTCCATTTCTTCTATGTTGTCCATTTTATTGGTGTATAATTGTTCATAGTAATCTCTTATGATCCTTTGTATTTCTGTGGTGTTGGTTATAACTATTCCATTTTCATTTCTGATTTTATTGATTTGAGCCCTCTCTCTTTTTTATCTTGGTGAGTCTGGATAAAGGTTTATCAATTTTGTTTAACTTTCAAAGAAAAGTTGTAGTTTCATTAGTCTTTTCTATTGTTTTTTAGTCTCTATTTCATTTATTTTTGCTCTGATCTTTATGATTTCTTTCTTTTCACTAGCTTTGGGTTTTGTTTATTCTTCTTTTTCTTACCTTTAGGTGTAAGGTTAGGTTGTTTATTTGAGATTTTTCTTGTTTCCTGAGGTAAGCTTTTATTGCTACAAATTTCCCTCTTAGAACTGCTTCTGCTTCATTCATGGATTTTAGATTGTTATGTTTACGTTTTCATTTTTCTCCAGGTATTTTTAAATTTCTTCTTTGATTTCTTCAGTGATTCATTGGTTGTTTAGTAGTATATTGTTTAGGTTCCACACGCTTGTGCTTTCTGCAATTTTTGTCCCTATAGTTGATTCCTAGTCTCATAGTGTTGTGGTTAGAAAAGATGCTTGGTATGATTTCAGTTTTCTTTAATTTACCAAGGTTTATTTTTGTTCCTAACATGCGATCTATCCTGGAGAATGTTCCATGTGCACTTGAAAAGAATGTGTATTCTGCCGTTTTCTGATGGAATGTTTTATATATATATCTATTAAGTCTATCTGATAATAATGTGTAGTTTAAGGCCAGTGTTTCCTTATTGACTTTCTGTCTGGATGATCTGTCCATTGATGTAAGTGGGGTGTTAAAGTTCCCTCCAATTATTATGTTACTCTCAATTTCTCCCCTTATGTCTGTTAATATTTACTTTATGTATTTAGGTGCTCCTCTGTTGAGTGCATATATATTTACAATGGCTATATCTTCTTTTTAGATTGATCCCTTGATCATTATGAAATGTCCTTCTTTGTCTCATGTTAGAGTCTTTGTTTTAAAGTCTGTTTTGTCCGGTATAAGTATTGCTACCCTGGCTTTATTTTTATTTCCATTTGAATGGAATGCCTTTTTCCATCCCCTCACTTTCCCTCTGTTTGTATTTTTAGATGTGAAGTGAGTTTCTTACAGGCTGCATATATATAGATCTTGTTTTTGTATCTGTTCAGCCACTCTGTCTTTTGATTAGAGCATTTAGTCCATTTACATTTTAAGTAATTATTGATAGGTATGTATTTATTGAATTTTTTTGTAGTTCTTTTTTGTTCCTTTCTTCTTTGGCTGTCTTCCCTTGTGATTTAATGACCATCATTATTGTTATTTTCAGATTCCTTTCTTTTTTCTGTGTTTATATTATAAATTTTTTGTTTATAGTTGCTGTGGGGTTTATAGATAGCAATCTATCTATGTGTACATATCTGTATATTTATATCTATATCTATATGATTATTTTAAATTTCAAACACGTTTAAAGTTCAAACACATTTTAAAAACCCTGCATTTTTACTCCCCCACACCACATTTACTGTTTTCAGTGTCATATTTTGCATCATTTTGTTTTGTGTATCCCTTAACTACTTATTGTGTATGTAGATATTTTTACTACTTTTGTCTTTTAACATTCCTACTTGCTTTATACATGGTTGATTTACTACCTTTACTGTATATTTGCCTTTACCAGTGAGCCTTTCCCTTTCATAATTTTCATGTTTAGGTTGTGGGCTTTTCTTTTTCACTTAGAGAAGTCCCTTTAAACATTTCTTATAAAGCTGGTTTGGTGGTGCCAGCTTTTGCTTGTCTGTGAAACTTTTGATTTCTCCATCAAATCTGAATTAAAGCCTTGCCAGGTAGAGTATTCTTGGTTGTAAGTTTTCCCCTTTCATCACTTTAAATATATGCTACTCCCTTCTGGTCTGCAGAGTTCCTGTTGAAAAGTCAGCTGATAGCCTTATGGGAGTTTCCTTGTGCATAACTTGTTGCTTTTCCCTTGCTGCTTTTAATATTCTCTCGTTATCTTTAATTTTTGCCATTTCAATTACAGTATGTCTTGGCATGGTCCTCTTTGGGTTGATTCTATTTGGGACTCTGTACTTCCTGGACCTAGATGTCTGTTTCCTTTCCCAGGTTAGGAAAGTTTTTCAGATATTATGTCTTCAAATATGTTCTCTTCTCCTTTGTCTCTCTTTTCCCATCTGGGACCCCTATAATATGAATTTTAGTAAACTTGATGTTGTCCTGGGGTCTCTTAAATGGTCCTCATTTATTTATTTTTTAGTTTTTCTATTCAGCTTCAGTGATTTCCACTATTCTGTCTTTCCAGCTCACTGATCCATTCCTTTGTATCATCTTATCTACTGTTGATGCCTTCTAGAATATTTTTTATTTCAGTTATTGTTAAGCTCTACTTGGTTCTTCTTTATCTCTTCTAACTCTTTTTTAAACTTTTCACTGTGTTCATCCATTTTTCTCCTGACTTCCTTGAGCATCTTTACAATCACTACCTTTAACTTTTTATCAGGTATGTTGCCTAGATCCATTTCAGTTAGTTCTTCTTTGGGGGCTTTACCTTGTTCCTTCCTTTGGAACATGTTCCTCTGTCTCCTCATTTTGCCTAATTTGCTGATTTTATTTCTGTATCAATATTTGGTAGTTTGTTTATTTTTCCCAACGTTGGAGAAATGGCCTTTTGTAGGAGATTGTCCTGTGTGTCCCATCAGCTCACTCCCCTCTGGTCACCAGAGCTATATGCTCTAGGGGTGCCCCTTATTTGGGCTGCATGGGTTCTTCTGTTGTGGCAGGGTTACTCAGTGGGTGGTCTGGTAGGCATGGCTGGTCCTCTGTCTGGTTGATTGCCAGATTCTGCCTTGTGTGAAGGCTGCTGGCTTCTAGTGAGTGGGACTGTGTTACAAGGCCTCTGGCTGTGGGCCCAGGGTTGGGGGTCCTGGGACAAGTGCTGGCCCACTGGTGGGCAGAGGTATGTTCTGGAGTGGTGGATGTAGGGCTTGGGGTCTTGGATAGAATGTCAGCCTGCTGGTGGGCAAGGCTGGTTCCTGAGATGGCTGGCTATGGGGTCCAGGGAGTCCCAAAGCTGGTGTTGGCCTACCGGTGGGTGGGGCCAAATCCCAGGGCTGCTGGCTGAAGGGCTCTAGTGGTCCTGGAGCTGGTGTCTGCCAACTGGTGGTCAGAGTTGGGGGCCAGGGGGTCCCAGGGCTGGTGCCTGACAACTGGGTTGTGAGGCTAGTTCCAGGGCTAGTATGAGCCCACTGGTGTGTGTAGCTGGGTCTCACGGTCTCTGGCTGCAGGGCCCTGGTGGTTCCAGGGCTAGTTTCAGCACACTGGCATGCAAAGCCAGGTCCTAAGCCCTCTGGTGGACAGGGCTGGGTCCTAGGGCAGCAGGCCTGTTGTTGGGTGGGGCTGTGTCTCTGCCCAGGTAGTTGCTTGGACTGAGGCAACCCAGTACTGGTGCTAAGAGCCTGTTGGGTGGGGCTAGGTCCTGATGTTAATAAGCTAGAGGGAGAATTCCAAAGTGGCACTTGCTAGCACCAGTGTGCTCGTGTTAGAACATGCTCCCCAAAATGGCTGCCACCAGTGTCTATTTCCCTGGGGCGAGCCCCAGCTGTTTTCTGCCTCTCCAGGAGGCTCTCCAAGATCAGCAAATGGGTATGATCTAGGCTTCTTTCAAAATACTGTTTCTACCCTGGGTCCCAGAGAATGTGAGATTTTATGTGCACCCTTTAGGAGTGAAGTCTCTATTTCTCACAGCCCCTAGCTCTCCTGAAAGTAAGCTCTACTGGGCTTCAAATGTTCTGGGTGCTCATCTTCCCTGTGCAGGACCCCCAGGCTGTGGACCCCAATGTGGGACTCGAACCACTTACTTCTTGGGGAGAACCTCTACAATTATAATTATCCTGCTGTTTGTGGGTTGCCCATCCATGGATACGGGCCTTGACTATACCATGTCTCTATTTCTCCTACCCGCTTATTATGGTTCCTTCTTTATATCTTTATTTTTTATTTATTTATTTAATACAGCAGGTTCTTATTAGTCATCAATTTTATACACATCAGTGTATACATGTCAATCCCAATCGCCCAATTCATCACACCCCCCCCAACCCCCCCATCGCTTCCCCCCCTTGGTGTCCATATGTTTGTTCTCTACATCTGTGTCTCAATTTCTGCCCTGCAAACTGGTTCATCTGTACTATTTTTCTAGGTTCCACATATATGTGTTAATATACGATATTTGTTTTTCTCTTTCTGATTTACTTCACTCTGTATGACAGTCTCTAGATCCATCCACGTCTCAACAGATGACCCAATTTCGTTCCTTTTTATGGCTGTGTAATATTCCATTGTATATATGTACCACATCTTCTTTATCCATTCATCTGTCGATGGGCATTTAGGTTGCTTCCATGACCTGGCTATTGTAAATAGTGCTGCAGTGAACATCGGGGTGCATGTGTCTTTTTGAATTATGGTTTTTCTCTGGGTATATGCCCAGTAGTGGGATTGCTGGATCATATGGTAATTCTATTTTTAGTTTTTTAAGGTGGTTCCTTCTTTATATGTTTAGTTGTAGAAGACCTTTTCTGTGAGTTTTCTGGCTTTTCTCATCAACAGTTGCTCTGTAAATAGTTGTAATTTTTGTGTGCCTGTGGAAGGAGGTGAGCTCAGGGTCTTCCTACTCTACCATCTTGGCCATGCCTCCTTGATTACTGTAGCTTTATTTTGAATTCATAGAGTATAAGTTTTACCACTTTGTTCTTTTTTAAGATTGTTTTTTCTTATTTTAGACCCTTTGAATTTTTATATAAATTTTAAGATTACTTTGCAAGTTTCTTCAACAAATCCTGCTGGGATTTTGCTTAGGACTATATTAAATCTATAGGTCAATTTCAAGAGAATAGACACTTTCACAATTTTGAGATTTATGATTCATGAAAATTGTATACTTTTCCATTTATTTGGATCTTATTTAATTTCTCTGAGGATGTTTTGTAATTTTCAATGTAGAGGTCTTACATATCCTTCATTGGGTTTATTCTAAGGTGTTGGATATTTTGGTTGCTATCATAAATTTAATTTTATTTTCCAGTTGTTTATTACCAAAATAATGCATTACAATTAATCCATGTATTATATATTGGTATATATTATGATAGTTATGATTTGTCAATGAAGTGCTCTTTTAATCATTATGAAACATCCTTATTTTTCCTCTTGTAACTTTCCCTGTTCTAATGTCTTCTTTTTCTGATATAATATGGCTGTGTCCCTTTCTTATATGTTGTGGTATGCATGGTATATCTTTTTCAACCCTTCTAATTTCAACCTGTCTGTAACTTTATGTTTAAAGTATGTTTCTTGAAAACAGCATATAGTTGGATCTTGCTTTTCTATTCAGTCTGACAGTGCCTGCATTTTACATGTAGTGCTAATCCATTTACACCTAAAGTAAGTATCAGTGTTGTTCGAGTTGAAGTTTAGCTTCTTGGTATTTACTGTCTATATGTCTGTATTAGTTTGCTAGAGCTGCTATAACAAAGTACTACAGACTGGGTAAGTAACAGAAATTTATTTTCTCACAGTCTAGAGGCTGAAGGTCTGAGATCAGGGTGTTTGCAGAGTTGGTTCCTTCTGAGGGCAATAAAGGAAGGATCTGTTCCAGGCCTCTTTCCTTGGCTTGTAGGTGACCATCTTGTCTCTTTGTCTGTACATTGTCTTCCCTCTATCCCTATGTCTGTATCCAAATGTCCTCTTCTTATAAGGATATCAGTCATATTGGGTTAAGGCCCACTTTTAACTTAATTACATCTCTAAAGGCCCTAGCTCCAAATGAAGTCACATTCTGAGGTACTGGGGCTTGGGACTTCAACATATGAATTTTGCGAGGAGGCACAGTTCAGCCCATAACAATGTCTCAAAGGTCCTTAGTTCCTTTGTTCCTCCTTTTCTGCCTTCTTTTGGATAAATCAGGTACATTTTTAGTGTTCCATTTTATACTTTTTACTGACTTCTTAGTTTTACCTCTTTGTGTTATTTTTTAGTTGGTTGCTCTAGAGATTACTATCTGCAACTTTAACTTTTCACAGCTACCTTCAAATATTATGCCACTTATGAACATTCTAAAAATGTTACCACACTATCATTCCATTTACCCCAAGCTGACCTTTGTGCTCTTTTTGCTATATATTTTACTTTTACATAAAGTAAACCCTACAGTAATAATGTATGGAGAAATAAATATGTTTATAAACCCTAAAGTATATTGATATTAGTTTTACCCTAAATAGTCAGTTATCTTTTAAAGATATGTGAAAATGAGAAAAAGTGAATCGTCTTTGAGCAATTATGTATAAAAGTATAATTAAAAGATACATAGTATTTTAAAGAAATATAAAAATACATAAATGTATTTATTTCTACATGCATTATTACTATTATTAAAAGTAAATAAAAATATGATGTATTTTCATTCGGCAAGTCGTACATACTGTTCTGTTGACTCTGGCCTCCATTAAAGCAGCAGTTTCTAACCTTAGCTGTTACAACCAGAGAGATAAAGGCTAAGTGCAAAGGGAAAGTCCCTATAAAGGAAAGAAATCAGTCTTCTATGTAATACTGGGCTTAGAAAATACTACTCCCTGCTCAGACATAGGCATACTGCATTCCTTCTCTACCATGGCCCCAGGAAGCTCTTTGTCAAGCCTCAGCAGGGCTTTTGCACACTATTAGAAAGATAAACCTTCTGAATTTTAGCATCCAGTGAGTCTGCATAAGAAATCACGGATGGATCTTTATATCACCCATCACTCACCTTTTGCAAGGAAAATGGAATAGGGCAAAGGCAAAGAGAGAATGAGGTCTTCTGAAGATAAGAATGATCTGGTTTACAGGAGTGACTCTCCACTGGTCAAAATATTGGGGCTTGGAGAGATTGAGAGATTTTTTTTGGTATGTAATTGTAGAGCTACTAGTGAGGATGGGGTGGTTTGGATGGTCCTCTCTGTCCTTCTGAGCAGCCCCCCATTATTCCCATCATATAGCCTTATGGCCTTTATGGCAGAAATGAGAATGAAGATGCGATGTGCAAAGTGTGGGCATCTTGGCATTAGAAAGGGCAGTGCTTTGCATGCTTGTCATCTGTCTTTGCTTCACATACCCCTGGCTCTCACCCTGGTAGTGCCAGCTCGTATTCTGAAGTGAGATTCTCATTTGAGGAGACCCTAAGGCTTCTAATATCAGGCAGGGTCCTACTGCCTGAATGAAAAGAGAGTCACTGAATTCAAAATGAGAATGAGTAGTGGTAAGTGCTTCATCTAAATTATTTCATATGCATAGTGCTTTAAAATTTGCCATATTGGAATGTAAATGAAACCTCATTAGAGTATGCCATTATGCAGTAATCATTATGATCTGATAGATTTGACAGATCTTTGCAAGTCATTTTTTCAGATATCAGCTGAAATTTCAAATATCCATAGTGACTTATGCTTAGAAAATATTGCTAGGTATTTGTTTTACACACATGGTTAATACTTGGAGTGAACATTCTCAGGCAATAAATTGAAATAAATTGAATAATCTTAGAACCTGCTTGTCTGTCATCACCAGTTAGGAATATTTTGGTTGTAAAAGAGAGAAAAAACAACTCAAACCAAATTAAGCAAAAAATGGGAGTGAGGAGGGTAGTCCTTGGCTCACAGATCTGAATGATTCAGAAATGATTCAAGCAGTGCTTTATCCGATAACATATGTGTTGTAACCAGAACCTGATTTTTCTCTTTTGCTCCATCTTTTGTAGTGTTGACTTCATCTTCAGGCTCTACACACTACCCAGTCCCCATTCCCAGCTCTTTTCTTTTTTACAACTGGCTGCTGCTAGCTGCAAGCTCATGACCAGCCTTGAATTACATTGTCCAAGGGAAGAGGACGGGTCCCCTCTGGTTGTTCCTGCCTAAATCCTTAGATATCCTATCTCTTATTGGCTCACATTTGTTCATGTGTCCCTCTTGAATCAATCATGGTGGTTAGGGGAGGAGGAGACCGTGTCTGGCTTAAATCCCTCAGGGCCTGGCCGTGGAACCTAGTGTGAGTCAACCCTACCAGAACCACAGAGTGTCAGAGGAAGGGAGGGAGGGATGGTTCCCCACCGTGGTCTGGGGACACTGGCCTGGCACCTGTGTTAGCATCTTGCTATCACTGTCTGGAGATGGTGACCTAAGAAGTGTAATATTGCATCACATTCAGTCCTTTCCTTGTTTTATAAACCCCCGGCTTTGGGATTTTCCTTATCACATAACTGATGCCTCCTTTTAGGGCATCTACAGGTATGTTTTGCCCTTAGCAGGGACCTCCCCTTCTTGTCAGGTATAAAAGTACCTCTAATTCAGACTTCCAGAAACAAAATTAAATAGTCTGTGTTTCATTTCAAAATATATACTTAGCTGTTTTATTCCTGGGTACTGTAACAAGTGTATCCGCCTACAAGCTGCAGAATTGTTTGAATTACAATCATCATCATCATTTTCACTGTAGACACTGTACTAGGCACATTGCATGTGCTGTTCTACTCCAGTCTTGGAAGTCACTCCTTTTTAAGTCATATACACATTTCAAGGCCCAGTTTCAGATCTTCTTCCTCCAGGAAGCCTTCTACAATCATCCTTACCCAATATCTTCCTTGGGTGATCTTTTTTGTCTGAATTATTTATCATGCTCTGCTTTAATCTATCTTCCAAACTGGATTGTTAGCTGCTCAAGGGCGGTGGCCTTAACTCCTGTTTCCTGTATCCTCAGAGCCTAACACAGTGGCCTTGAACATCAGGGGCTCAGTAATTATTGATTATTACTCAAGATTGTGGGACTTTCATTCCTTAGAGGAAATCAGGAAACCTTTGTGCCACATAAGAAAGATATTTATGCAGACCGTATCCCGGGACATTCTCCTTTGTCTGAGCGCTTGCAGGTTTATTCTGTAAAATTACATTGCTCTGAACACTTCTCACACTAAGGAGACTGTAGACTTAGGACCAGAAATGTTTCCCTTAGCAGTTCTATTTTCAGCACCATTCCCAGTAATGGCACTGGGATAAGCCTTTATAATATCTGAACTTTGTGAAAGTTAGAGAATATTGGCATAAGACAGAAGGATCACAGAGCTCAGAATCACATAGATCTGGGTTTAAATTCTACATCTTTTCACTTACTACCTGTATTACCTGATGAGAATTACTTAATGTTTCTAAACATTAGCATTTTCCCCTGTAAAACTAGAAATATAATTCCTGCATCAAAAAGTTGGGAACTATTCTTGTCTCCATCCCAACTGGAAATGCTGTAATACAATTGAATCCTGACACTAACCACCTGGAGTTAGCATCTGACACCACAGGTTTAGGGCATGGTCCACAGCAAGACTTCTGTTCAGACACTAGCCACTGGGATCCTCAGGCCACCTACACCTCAGACCAACAGGCTATCAGTCCATGAGTTTCCTGCAATGCCCCTCAGATTTGATAATTTGCTAGAACCATTCACATAACTCAGGAAAAGAGTGCTTATGTTAACAGTTTGGTTATAAAAGATAACCATAGGGCAAAGTCTGGGAAGTAACACAGAGCTTCTGTGCTCTTTCCCCATGGAATCAGGGTGTATCACTCTCGCAGTACATTGATGTGTTCAGTCACCAAACTCCACTGTGCTTTGGTATCCAGAGATTTTATTGGAGTTCCATTATGTAAGGATGATTCATTAGATCAGTGGTCATGTAATTGAACTCAATCTCTAGTTCCTTCTTCTCTCCAGAGGTTGGGCTGGCTCAAGTCCCAAACCTCTAATGACATGGTAGGTCTTTTTGTTGACCAGCCCAGCTAGCACAACTGAAGCTAAGGGCTCCACCATGAGTCACCTTATTAGCATAACAAAGACACTCCTATTGCTCAGGGAATATCAAGGGTTTTAGAAGCTCTCCACCAGGAAACAGGACAAGCAGCAGACAAATTTTTTGTTATGCTTAAGGAAGTTTATGAGGTAATGAATGAAAACATACCTTTATGGTAAGAAAAAGTGAACATGGAACTAAGTAGAGCATTGAGTTTAAAGGCTGAGTTTTTAGTGATTATATTGTTAGCATGTTGTCCCTTCCTCCATTTTTCAGTTCTTCAGGACTCTACCAAGATTCCAGCCATGAAAAGACACAGAACACGGAGTGGGTAGTGTAATCGTGGCATTACTCAACATGAAAAGGTATCTGTTGTAACTTATGTTTGGATTTAATCAGTGATGTATAGGACAGCTTCTGAGTAAAGAAACTATTTTAGCCACTCTTCATAAATAATGTTTCCATGACAAGAAGAACAGAGAGAAGGCCAGGTAACCTACTTAGGATAATGTCAGAAGGAGGAATGACAATGGAAACAGGCTTAGATCTCATCAAGTTACAGATATAATGAACACACATGCTGAAGACTTAGATATGCCAGAGTAAAAAGCTGTGATCTTCACATTCTGCAGTGCTACTTTGGATCTGTGTCCCTGGATGAACTCTTTTGAGATTCCACTAGGTTTTCATATCACATCTAGCCTTGAAAATAGGCAAAAAATACTTTGAGAGAGTCTTTCAGTGGGACCACTATGGTGAAACCACTGGGAGCCACACATCCATTTTCCAGCCATGGGATACTATAAGAGGTCAGAATGAGTGATATAGACACATGTTTATATTATCATGCTCAGTAAAAAAAAAAAAAAAAAAAGTCACAAAATTAAACACGAGTATGATCCTATTCTTATCCTCATGCACACATGCAGATGGACATAAAAATACTGGGAAACATGTCAGGATATTAATAGTTCAACATTTCTGAATCATGGCATTACCGTTTAATTTCCTGCCCTTCTTTATTCTCTTCAGAATGTTTACATTGCTTATGCATTAGTTTTATCATAATAAGAATATTTTAAGACAACACGGCATGCTTGTGTATATATTGCTCTGTAATTATTTTCATTTATTCCCTGTGTGTCTAAATGATAAGCTTATCTCCCCAAGTGGAATTTAGCACCTGAAAGAGGCATAATGCCTCTGATTTTAGGCACATGGTTACCTTTATGTTAGGTTCTCACTGTTCGTCAGTTTCTGGGTGGGCACATTTGCTGCCCACATTTGCTTTCTCTGAGCATTTGAAAAAGGTAGACTCCTAGAGACCAAAATTTGGGATGAATGTGTAACGTCAGCAAAAATATTGGTGGCTTAATTTTATGTTAAAACTCTACACAGGGGCTTCCCTGGTGGCGCAGTGGTTGAGAGTCCGCCTGCCGATGCAGGGGACATGGGTTCGTGCCCCGGTCCGGGAAGATCCCACATGCCGCGGAGCCTGCGCATCCGGAGCCTGTGCTCCGCGACGGGAGAGGCTACAACAGTGAGAGGCCCGCGTACCGCAAAAAAACAAAAACAAAAACAAAAACAAAAACTACACAATCTTCTCTAACCCCTTTCACAGTAAAGCCCATAAGATTTTAGACAGCCATCCATTCATAAAAGTTCCCTGCTAAGTCTAGACTTGGCATATCACAATCCTAAAAGTAAGGCTGATGATTCAAACAAAGTACCTGGGAGCAGATTGCCTTTGAATGGATGCTAGTTCATTTTCAGAAGTAGAGGACTGGGAGGAAATGTTGAAGAATGAGTAATGTTTTTTCATGGACTATTGCAGAGCAAGCCATTCATTGATTCAAAAAATATCATGTTAGAGCTTTTAGAAAACTATGGTGAGCAGAACAGATGAGGTCTTCATTTCATGGAACAAACCCTTTCGATGCAGAGCAAAATCCTCTCAGCAAATGCATAACTTAAGGGCATTTTCCCCTATCCCATAATGTGTCATTGGCAATAGATGCTGGCTATAAAAATAACCACTTTTGAACTTAAAGACACCTCATTTTCTACTTTGCTGCATCATTCATTCATTTATTCATTCACTCACACACTTTTTCATACAAACAAAATTCAGAAAAACCAGCAGGCACCTTCACTATAACACTGTGCTAGGGGTAGGCATTGAGGGAGTATGGGGGGGTAGAATATTAGGTCTGACATATTTCTGTTGAAAACCATCTCCCAATAGACATGATGCTTCTGATCAATGATGCATATTATCTGGATTTCAAAGTTTTTTCAGCCCTCATAGTGATCAACTTAAAATGACTAAATCATCTTTTTTCTTTGCAGTCTATTAAATATAAACTTCAACATAATTTGGAACACATGGATTTTGAATATACCAAATTTTAGTATATAGGACTCTTTTCCATCTCCAAATAACTGAGAAATAAGGAAACAAGATTTCCTTCTGCATTGTAAACTTTAAATTGAAGTAATGAAGCCTCCCATTTTCTGATCCATGGGGACTGGCCATGGTGATCACAGCTGGCCTTCTTCAGGTAATGCCCCTGCTGTTGTCATGAATTAAATATTGACAATAGAAATCTCACCATACAGAACCAAGTAAACAATTCAGAAAAGCTAAGAGACCTTAAGAGGCCCAAAGATAAAATACACGTATTATTAGGTGAAGAAACAAATTTCCTAGAGGTGTTTGTTTAGAAATATGCTTTCTTAGTGAGCTCCAGAAGCTTTTTCTCCCTTTGTGATATTAAAAAAGGAATAGACTCTGGCAGAAGGTCTTACATCATTTTTCCTGCCAAGGTGAATTCTGAGATAGGCATTTTCTAGTAAATGTCCTTGTTTGCAATAATTGCTTCCCTGGCATTGCAATATAATGCTGCCATTTCCTTTAATCTAAGTTGTACGTGTTTCAGTACCTGACCATTCAAGCTATTATAACAAGAGACACAAAAAGAAATTACTTTGGCCAGTTCCCTGAGATGTTAGGATAGATGCTGTCATTTACAGTCATAGGTGAGGAGAAATCTCTTCAAAGGACAGGGGAATCTGTCCCTGAAACCTTATCTGTTTTATTGCAACATGATGGAATATGAACACCATCACATATTGTGTTTCCATCCACTGATTGACGAGGTCTTTAGTCTTAAGTGATGGTGACAAATACAAATACTCGTTGACTTACCAACCAGATGAATAGGGATTTACCATCAATCATCTTATAAAAAGCCCCAAATGAAATTTGAAACTAGGAAAAGGAATTCAAGCAAAATAGAAATTCCTCATGGGCCCATCAGTCACATCTTTGTGTCTCCGCTAAAAGTACCTCTTTCTCTTTCTCTCCAAGATGGTCAAGTGGCTCATCTCCCAAGACCCTAGCTTCGCTGAGTCTGTGCTTCATCCCCATGCATGGCCTCAGGGATTTCCCTTTCTTGCAAATATAATTTGTCTAGGAATTGATTCAGTGTTTCAGTAGGAAATTTACTCTACTGTTATGCTGTGTGCATAAACAACTAGGTGACTTTCTTTAAAAAGTCAAATAAATGGGTCATTTCAGCAAACAGATCTCAAGGGCTGATGTTGAATCAGCATTTATTTAAACTTTGCATGATCAAAGAGGGACAGTTCTTTCATTTCTAAAGATTTATCAAGGCCTTAGTTTACACTAGGTGACGTTCTGGGATTTTGGTGGTATAAAGATAGATAAACTTCCTTCTCTCATGGTAGGTATGTTGGGGGAGAACCACAATGAGTGAATTAACAAAAAGAAAGGGAGAGAAAGGGCGGGAGTGAGAGAGAGACGGAAAGAGGAAGAAGGTGAAGAAGGCAAAGGCTACGAAGAAAGAAAGGAAATTATAAAGAAAGGAGGGAAGGAGGGAGGGATGGATGGAAGGAGCAATAAGAACTCTGAAACAAGCAAGAGATAGAGTATACGTGTGTAAACCATGGCCTTACAAGTATCACAACTCTAGTTCAATGGAACGTACAGATTAGAGCCACGTGATTTTAAAAGTCAGAAGCCTCTAATAACGCAGCAGCTCTGAATTATGTCATTGATTGGCTATGGCCGCATTGGTCTCTGCAGTGTTCCTAAAATAATGTGATGTGAAAACGAGACTCCACTCCCCACTCCTACAGTAGAAAGAGCACTGAGTTTCACTTATACCCCTTTCTTGAAGAGTCATAACCAATATTACCATGTGAAAGATTCTGGAAAGTTACCTATTCTATTAAACTTATTTTGATGTGGAAACTTTATTCCTGTTCCACTTATTAACCTCCATCTTACTTGTGTCCCAACGGTTATCACACGAGTAGGATGGCTAGTGGAAGAGGCATCTTTAAACAGAAAGCATTGTCATGTGGACACTCAGCCTTATCAGAGAGTAGTCAAAAGAAAATAATAAAAGCAGTATCCACCTTCTAAAGATTTATAATATGAGCATGGGTCAGTTCAGTTCATTAGCACCCATCCTGTACCAGTCCTGGGAATCAAGATGTGAGTAAGGCACAGTCTGCCTTCAAGAAGTCCCAAGAAGGTATGGTATAATAGAAAAGGTTTTTCCATGTAAATTAAAATGCAATTCAGTATTACTTGCTATAGTAGAGAGAAAGGCACAAGATACCAGGGAAGCACAGAGATTACCTGGTTAAGTCTGAAGGAGTCCTAAGGGGTATCATGGAAGGCTTCGTAGAGGAGGTGACAAGAATTACACACATAACATCAGTGGAGGATAATCCATGACAGTACAGCTATCATATGGGAAATGCTCTCAGTTCCCAACCCTAAATCTACAGACCTGTTTCCACCTGCTCTCATTCTCTCTTCCTTCTCTCATGCTTACTTCCCTTTTTCTCCAGGACTGCACATGGATGATACCTTGTCCTTCTCTTTCTCCTTTCAATCTTTTTCTTGAAACCATCAACATCTAAACATGTTCAGGTGCCTCTTATAAAAAACAAACAAGCAAAACCAATCCTCCCGTTAAAAATTCTTCTCCTGATACTATGTTCCTCTCCACTTTCCTTCCCTTTACAGCCTGTCTTTTTGTAAGAGTTGCCGTTACTCGTGTCTCCATTTCCTCACCTCTTACTACTCGCCCAGTCCAAAATGCCTTATGATCACATCAAGCCAACATCACAGTGCTTATTAAATGACCAATAACCACCACATGTCTAAATTCAGTGACCACCTTTCAGCTCTCCATTATTTAATATCTCTGGAGCATTTCTTGGTGTTAACTTACCACTCCCTACCCTCTTGAATCGCATTGTCTCTTTGGCTTCTGTGACATGACATTTTCCTGAAGTTCCTCTAACATCTCTGTTCAATCCCTCTTTAGGTCATTAAATATTAGAATTAGTCAAGGTTTAATCACAGGACCCCTCTACTTTGTACTCTATATATACTTACTGTATATATTTACTCTATACTTTCTGCCTCAGTTTCACTGATATCCATGGATTCAGTTATTACTTACACCTGATGAACCATTAACGTAAATCAGCAGCTTAGCTTCCAACACGTAGACCTGTCTACCTGGCATGTACACTTGAATACTTCTAGGTACCTTGATCTCAACATATGCACAATATCCAGTTTAGTCCCTTTCCATTGTCTTCTGTCTCAGTGAGTAGCATTCCCATGTGTCTAGTTCCATAAGCCAGAATCCTAGGAGCCAGACTTGACCTCCTTCTCCCTCACTCTTGCATATCCAGTCTATCAACAAGCTCTCTCAACTGCCAAATCTGTGCATACCTCTTTCCACTGTCACAATCTTAGCCCAAGCAGCCATCATTTTTCATTTGTCTTCACTATATGGTTAGCCAAATATTTTCTAAATGCAAACTGACCAGGCCTCCTGCCTACTCTTAGCTGGAAGACCAAAATCTTTAGCATGGTCTACAAGGTCCTTCTGTTTTTTTTTAACGTGGACCATTTTTAAAGTCTTTATTGAATTTGTTACAATATTGCTTCTGTTTAATGTTTTGGATTTTTGGCCCAGAGGCATGTGGGATCCTAGCTCCCTGACCAGGGATCGAACCTGCACCCCCCAGCATTGGAAGGAGAAGTCTTTATTTATTTATTTATTTATTTATTTATTTGGTTGCACTGGCTGTTAGTTGTAGCAGGCAGACTCCTTAGTTGCAGCTTGCTGGCTCTTTAGTTTTGGCTGGCAAACTCTTAGTTGCAGCATGCATGTGGGATCTAGTTCCCCGACCAGGGATCGAACCCGGGCACCCTGCATTGGGAGCATGGAGTCTTAACCACTGTGCCACCAGGGAAGTCCCAGAAGGTGAAGTCTTAACCACTGGACTACCAGGGAAGTCCCTATAAGGCATTTCTTGTGTTTATTGTTGCATTGCTTGATTCATTCCTTTAAGAAATGTGTTTTTTTTGTTTTGTTTTTGTTTTGTTTTGCGGTACGCGGGCCTCTCACTGCTGTGGCCTCTCCTGTTGCGGAGCACAGAGCACTGAGTTTCACTTATACCCCTTTCTTGAAGAGTCATAACCAATATTACCATATGAAAGATTCTGGAAAGTTACCTATTCTATTAAACTTATTTTGATGTGGAAACTTTATTCCTGTTCCACTTATTAACCTCCATCTTACTTGTGTCCCAACGGTTATCACACGAGTAGGATGGCTAGTGGAAGAGGCATCTTTAAACAGAAAGCATTGTCACGTGGACACTCAGCCTTATTAGAGAGTAGTCAAAAGACAATAATAAAAGCAGTATCCACCTTCTAAAGATTTATAATATGAGCATGGGTCAGTTCAGTTCATTAGCACCCATCCTGTACCAGTCCTGGGAATCAAGATGTGAGTAAGGCACAGTCTGCCTTCAAGAAGTCCCAAGAAGGTATGGTATAATAGAAAAGGTTTTTCCATGTAAATTAAAATGCAATTCAGTATTACTTGCTATAGTAGAGAGAAAGGCACAAGATACCAGGGAAGCACAGAGATTACCTGGTTAAGTCTGAAGGAGTCCTAAGGGGTATCATGGAAGGCTTCGTAGAGGAGGTGACAAGAATTACACACATAACATCAGTGGAGGATAATCCATGACAGTACAGCTATCATATGGGAAATGCTCTCAGTTCCCAACCCTAAATCTACAGACCTGTTTCCACCTGCTCTCATTCTCTCTTCCTTCTCTCATGCTTACTTCCCTTTTTCTCCAGGACTGCACATGGATGATAGCTTTTCCTTCTCTTTCTCCTTTCAATCTTTTTCTTGAAACCATCAACATCTAAACATGTTCAAGTGCCTCTTATAAAAAACAAACAAGCAAAACCAATCCTCCCGTTAAAAATTCTTCTCCTGATACTATGTTCCTCTCCACTTTCCTTCCCTTTACAGCCTGTCTTTTTGTAAGAGTTGCCGTTACTCGTGTCTCCATTTCCTCACCTCTTACTACTCGCCCAGTCCAAAATGCCTTATGATCACATCAAGCCAACATCACAGTGCTTATTAAATGACCAATAACCACCACATGTCTAAATTCAGTGACCACCTTTCAGCTCTCCATTATTTAATATCTCTGGAGCATTTCTTGGTGTTAACTTACCACTCCCTACCCTCTTGAATCGCATTGTCTCTTTGGCTTCTGTGACATGACATTTTCCTGAAGTTCCTCTAACATCTCTGTTCAATCCCTCTTTAGGTCATTAAATATTAGAATTAGTCAAGGTTTAATCACAGGACCCCTCTACTTTGTACTCTATATATACTTACTGTATATATTTACTCTATACTTTCTGCCTCAGTTTCACTGATATCCATGGATTCAGTTATTACTTACACCTGATGAACCATTAATATAAATCAACAGCTTAGCTTCCAACATGTAGACCTGTCTACCTGGCATGTACACTTGAATACTTCTAGGTACCTTGATCTCAACATATGCACAATATCCAGTTTAGTCCCTTTCCATTGTCTTCTGTCTCAGTGAGTAGCATTCCCATGTGTCTAGTTCCATAAGCCAGAATCCTAGGAGCCAGACTTGACCTCCTTCTCCCTCACTCTTGCATATCCAGTCTATCAACAAGCTCTCTCAACTGCCAAATCTGTGCATACCTCTTTCCACTGTCACAATCTTAGCCCAAGCAGCCATCATTTTTCATTTGTCTTCACTATATGGTTAGCCAAATATTTTCTAAATGCAAACTGACCAGGCCTCCTGCCTACTCTTAGCTGGAAGACCAAAATCTTTAGCATGGTCTACAAGGTCCTTCTGTTTTTTTTTAACGTGGACCATTTTTAAAGTCTTTATTGAATTTGTTACAATATTGCTTCTGTTTAATGTTTTGGATTTTTGGCCCAGAGGCATGTGGGATCCTAGCTCCCTGACCAGGGATCGAACCTGCACCCCCCAGCATTGGAAGGAGAAGTCTTTATTTATTTATTTATTTATTTATTTATTTGGTTGCACTGGCTGTTAGTTGTAGCAGGCAGACTCCTTAGTTGCAGCTTGCTGGCTCTTTAGTTTTGGCTGGCAAACTCTTAGTTGCAGCATGCATGTGGGATCTAGTTCCCCGACCAGGGATCGAACCCGGGCACCCTGCACCCCCCAGCATTGGAAGGAGAAGTCTTTATTTATTTATTTATTTATTTATTTATTTATTTATTTATTTATTTGGTTGCACTGGCTCTTAGTTGTAGCAGGCAGACTCCTTAGTTGCAGCTTGCTGGCTCTTTAGTTTTGGCTGGCAAACTCTTAGTTGCAGCATGCATGTGGGATCTAGTTCCCCGACCAGGGATCGAACCCGGGCACCCTGCATTGGGAGCATGGAGTCTTAACCACTGTGCCACCAGGGAAGTCCCAGAAGGTGAAGTCTTAACCACTGGACTACCAGGGAAGTCCCTATAAGGCCCTTCTTGTGTTTATTGTTGCATTGCTTGATTCATTCCTTTAAGAAATGTGTTTTTTTTGTTTTGTTTTTGTTTTGTTTTGCGGTACGCGGGCCTCTCACTGCTGTGGCCTCTCCTGTTGCGGAGCACAGACTCCGGACGCGAGCGGCCATGGCTCACGGGCCCAGCCGCTCCGCGGCATGTGGGATCCTCCCGGACCGGGGCACGAACCCATGTCCCCTGCATTGGCAGGCGGATTCTCAACCACTGCACCACCAGGGAAGCCCCACAGTTTTAATTTTACATTTAAGATCTTGATTACTTGATTATTCTCTCTCTCCTTCACTGGACTGTGAATTCCATTAGAGACCTGACTGTGTCTGCCTTTTGCTCAACATCTTATCTGTACTCTGTGGGACAGGATACCTATATGATCAGTTTACCAATGAGCAAATGAAGATTGAAGAAATAATTGTCCAGAGGTGTGGTATCCACTAAAATATAAGAGAAATACAAACAATGTGCTCTTAACCTATTACATTTCACTGGACCTCAAATCTGGAGCAATCTTCCTTATAACTTGCAAAAGCCATCATATAAGTAATACATAGATATACATCAAGGGATATGTTCCCTGGACAAACAATTTGGCCATAACAAATGTCTAATTGCCTTCAGAGAAATGAGGAAAACATCAAGACATAACAGATCGGGGTAGTTATGTACAAAGTCAAAGATAGAAAATATTCTAGGCCAGTGAGATTAGTTTGATTTTTCAACAAGAAGATGCTACTCGATGGATTACTCACCAAGGGAGACACTGAAACTAGCCTTCCTAGTAACGTCCAGAGGAAAAGATACCCAAGGACACCTGGTCTGGACTTTGAGGAAACTATATCTCTACTGTGGAAATAATATCCGTCTTCAAACAACCCTGCAGAGCAAAAGGCCAAGTTCTCTCGAGCAGAGAGAACTAAGACTTGGACACTCTTCCCTGCCTCCCTCTCCCTACCGCTCCCTACAAGCCTTCTCCTAACTTCATCTGCTACTCTTAAGCCATCCTTTAGGTCTTAGCTCCAGGATCACTGCCTTTAAACTCTTTCCAACTCCCCTCCACTTCAGTCCCTCTTACTGGGAGAGAGGTCTCTGCCCTGGGCTCCCATAGCATCACACACCTTCCATGTCACATTATGCAAGTTCCACATCATTTCATACTCACTTCTCTACCTGTTTATGCCCTTTAATAGATTGTTGATTATATGATGGCAAAAGTGAAGTATGATTTGTTTATCATTCACAGTGCCTTGCACAGAGCCAGACTCATAGCAACTGTTCAGTAAGCACTTATTGAATGAATAAATTGTTCTCCCCTGTTTAGAAGACACTTTCTGATTATTATCGACCTTCACATGACAAGAGGGTGCACAGGGAGAGGGGTGCAAATCAAAAGAAGAACGTGTGTAATCTCTTTAGGTTCTAATTTCACTGCAAAGTGATAAGTTGGTGCTCTGACATATACATCAGTCTCTGGGCGCTTAGTGAGTCCATTCTTGAGAGAGAAGTCAAATTTGGCCAGTTTCTTCAGCAGCCTCCCTCAGGCAGATCCTCTCTCCATCTGCATCTCTTTCTGACCCCAAGCTTTGCTTTTGAAACATTCATACATGGGAGGAAAAAATGATTCAAGACTCAACCTGAAGGCAATTCTACACTGAAAGAGATGAGCTAGTAAATAATAAAAAGTGGCTTGCACAAAGACTGCATTCATTGGAGGTGCCCTGACTTTAGATTTTTATTCAATTTAGTGGCTGTGTAGCTGTTTAGCTATTGAATGTTATGATCTAAATTTATTATACATTGAAGCTGAAAAGAATTTAACCTATAATGAAAAAACACTTGTCTTACTGGTTTCATTCCAGGAACCTATTTTCACCTTAGGTGAAATATCATGCAGGGCTTTACTTTCCTCTTTTTCCAGAAGCCTTGGGGTTTAGTGAAAATAAAACTTAAAGCAGAGGTAGGGAAATATGGAAGGCATTCTCACTGCTGCCTCGGGAGGGTGGTGTCCAAGGGAGGGAGTGTTTTCCATACCAGGCCAAGCTCTTGTCTCTTCATTGCATTGTTCTGATCTTAGCTTCCATACTAATCAGCTGACCAAAAGGAAGGGATAAGTAGCAGGTCTTTGGGAGCCATTTGAAAAACTTTGTGCCATCTTTATTTTAAGAATGTACCTTGGCTAGAGTTACTTTAACTTGTAATTGTGATTTGAGTGATTACTACCATTATTGCATATTTTCAATATCCCAGACCCTGTGCTAAACCCACACTCTTCATTTATCCCCTTTAATCCTTACAATGATCCTATAAGATTGGCACTCATTCCATCAATTGCTAAGGCTTAGAGACATGAAATGACTTGTCCAAAGTCACAGGAAAGGAACTGGCAGTGCCACGACTTATACTTATGTCTGTCTGATTCAGAAGTTCATATTCTTTACCACTGTGGTGGCTTCCACAGGAGCAGGTTAAACATCACTTGGTAAGCACTGGCAGCTCTGACTCAGTGGCCACTTCCACCAACCTGTCCTAGGCTATAGTCTGTTGTGGTTTCCATAGCTCTTTGAGGCCACAACCTCCAACCTTACCGTGGATAATATAGCAGAGTGATGATTACTTATAGGACAGTCTCGCCAAAAGTAAGAGTGACATATCAAGAATGCTTCCCAGGCACTGAGACAAGAACCACTCTGGATTAACCAAGGGAAAAATTCAAGGTCTTTCTCTGCTTTCCAGGTTAAAGGTTTTGAACATTTTAAAGAAAGAAGAGATACATGTGAGCGAGCGTGTCATGTTCAGGGTGAAATAGAATTATTTACTTTCATATAAGGCCAATCATTTGTGTTCAGTATAGATAAAACAGGTAGCATTTAGTAAAACGAAACCCAATCACATGAGATCAGTATGCATGATTTCAATCTTTTATTCAACAAATATTATTTAGTTTACTGTGTGGAAAGCTCTGTCCTAGATGATGGAGATTTTTTCCTCCACTTAAGCTTCTATTATAGTTCTCAGATCATAATGTAATTAAAGACAACTGGTGATGATTAAAGGGTGACATGGGATCCAAGTCAGCTTTCCCCCAGAGCGAGGGCCAAAGCCTGCCTCTTGATGCAAGGAGTCCTGCAGGGGGATGCTGTAAACCAGCAAGGCTGTCTTCAGGAGTATCAGATAAGGGGCCAGGACATGATTCTGTGCTTTGAATAAGGATTTGGGAGAAGGGGAAAGAATGGTTATAGAATTACATTTAGCTTTGTATTGAGCATTTTCCCGAGGTGCTTTTCACATGTCTGGAAGAAAGTGCCTAGGATCTAAGGAAATAGGATACTCTGAATTTGATTTTTTTCCCCTTGGACTTCTAAAAATGAACTTCGTAGATAAGGTCAATTGAAGTTCAGTGCTTCTTTTTCTTGGGTCTGTGTGTCCCTAAGATATACAAATTCTCCCTCCATACCAGTAGACTGTGTGGCCTATCCTTTCTTTTCAAACTTCTGAGAGGATTTGCCTAATATAAAATACATGATGTGATAGCTAACATTTTACTCAGGACTTGCTATGTGCCAGGCCCCATATCAAGCATTTTTATAGAAGCTATGTCAGGCTGGTTTTCTTCCTATGCCCATTGTATGGATGAGGGAAACTGAGGGTTAGCAGATTTAGGTAGTTTGTTCAAGTAAGTGACAAAGGTGGGGTCAGATCCAGGTCCAACTTCAATGCCCTTGACCTTAAACAAATACTATACTCACCACTGAACAAGTATGGAGTGCTGGCTGTGTGCTAGATCTTCTAGACACTGGGGATGTAGAGGAGAGGAGAATAGGCAAAGTTGTTGCCTGCAGAGATTTCTTCTGGGATGTGGGGGGAACCATAAACAATGAAACAAACATGAAATCTACTATCAGGAAGTGAGAGTTGTATAGGCAATGTGATCCTATATTGATAGCTACATGTGGATATGTGACTAAAAAAAATAAAAGACTAGAAAGACACATACCATAAGGGTGATTATCTCTGGGTGGTCAGATTTTTATTCTCTTCTTTACACGTTTTTGAAAATTTTCAAGTATTCTGTAGCAGCTATATACTTCTGATATAATCAGATGAAACCCATAAATATTATTAAAAACAGAATTTAATCTTAGAAAATCCTGACAAACTGCATATAGTTTAGGCACACTCCTCTTACCCTTTTTCATTTCAGTCCTTTATATTATAAAAGAAGCAAAGTTTGTTGTTGTTTTTTTTTTTTCCATCTGTATGAGTCTGAAATATTTATTCTTCTCCCAGGAATCGTGCTGGCCCCCTCTGCCCCAAGCTTTTCTGAGTCTGTGCGCATCAGGCCTTCTCAGTGCTGGTTCCACACTTGAATCTCCTGGGCAGTGTTTCAAATACTGATGCCAGAGCCTCACCCCCCGCCACCCCGAAACCTGCTAAAGCAGAAGCTGTGTGTGTGTGTGTGTGTGCAGAAGCTGTGTGTGTGTGTGTGTGTGTGCAGAAGCTGTGTGTGTGTGTGTGTGTGTGTGTGTGTGTGTGTTTTAGTCTCCCAGGTGACTCTCTTGTGCAGCCAGCGTTGAGAATCCTTGGATGGTGAGCCCCGTCCCCCTGATCCTCAGAGCCCTCACTTTCTGGGGAGCAGCCAGAGCCCCAGAGAGCACATCCTTAGCCCCTGCCTTCCTCTCTGTCTCACTGGGTCTGGGATGGTCAGGGAAGAGAAGGAGGAGGGAATGGGCCCAAGCAGGTGGCCAGAACCAGGCAGAAGCTGGGCAAATCCTGAGCCCTCCCAGCACCCGGCTGCAGCCCCACCCCAGCCTCTGACCTACTTACTCAGGGTCTGCAGTGTGAGCGACTCAGGCCTGAAGGAGGGTAGAAATTGTTAACAGAAGCCAGACACTGTGCAGATGGGGAGCAGGGGACACACTCCAACCACAGTAGAATTCTCACCTTTCCGGAACACAGCACTCGCTGTCACAGCTTCGGGCCTTTGCCTGTGCTGCCCTCTCAGACTGAAATGTCCTTTGATGCCAACTCTCTCCTCCCCTGGGGCTGAGTTGTGCTCCTCCTTGAAGGCTAAGCTCTGTGAGTTCCTCCCTGACCCTCTGCTCCCCAGACGGGACGACTCGCTCCCTCTTCACCTGTGGCTCCCACCGGCAGGAATTTGTTCCCAGCATTAAGACAGCACTTCAAGGCTTGTGTCACCTGGGGAGGTGTCTGCCTCCCTGACCAGGTGGGGAGTCCTCAAGGGCAGCGCATGTCCTCATTGATCCCTGTGCCTCACACGACTGACTGGCGAGTCGAAGGGCCCAGGTCTTGGAGTCGGACAGAACCCGGTTCAATCCCGGCTCTGCTCTTATGGCTGATGACATACCCAACCGCTGAGCCTGTGGTACTCACCTGCACAGGTTAGAAATGCAGAATCCTGAGTCCCGCCCCAACCAGCCTCTGCATTTAGCAAGATCTCCAGGTGATTCAGATACACACTCAAGTTTGAAAAGCATCAGTAGGCCCTTAATCCTCAACTTCCTCAGCAGTGAAATGGGCATATAGTAACTGCGAACTTACAGGCCCGTGTGAGGCTTAAATAAGGCAACGTGCTCAGAGAGTCTGCTGCAGAGCCGAGCACATAGGAAACATCTTTATTGCCCCTGCTCAGTTCCTGTTGCCCTGGGAGCAAGCAGGAGTCTGCGGTGGCCCACATTAAGGGCTCCGGGGTCTGCCCCATTGAGACTTAAGCACTGGAGTGGAGCAGGCTTCCCAGCCCACCAGCGGGAACCGGGAGGGGTAGATAGTCTCCCAGTGGCCCAGGTTTGAGCAGGGGCTGTGGTCTCTGCTGTACTTTATACGGGGCCTTGATCCCTGCAAAGAACAAGTGTGTGTTGAGCTGCAGTGCTCTGCCGTTCTGAGCTGTCGCCTCCCCCGCTCCCCCCAGTGAAGTCCACCTTGGTCTCCCTCACTTTGTGAGGTCCAGTATCTGAACTGGGAAAACCCCTTTAAGATCTCAGAGAGCTGCAAGCAAGTCATACATGATTGAGCTGCGGAACAGGAAAGTATGGCTATTTGGATTGGGCATCTTTTTATTAATTCGACATTAGTACTGATTACTAATTCCATGCAGTGCAAGGAATGTATCAATATCACATCATCACTCATTTATGAGAACTCTTTTCGATCTTCTATATCATTTTGTACTTATTTATTTAATATTTGAGAATCATGATGAGCTCTACACAGAGATCAGTTTTGAGGGAAGTTATTAGTGTTTCAGAAAGATAGCCGGGGAAACCCTGCTCCCATGTAGTGATATCTTTTCACCTTGGAACTCCCTGACTCAGTTGCTGCTGGAGAGATAGGCCCACGTGTCTGTCTGACTCACAGGCTGCCTCTTTCTGGGGCAGGGACAGAACTGAGACATCTCTCTGCTCTCATCAGATCTTGCCAGCCAGGGCTAATAGCCAAGGGAAACGACATCATTTCAGTGACACCAGCCTCAAGTTTGAACCTTCAGACCTCTCTCCCAGACAAATTAGATCATGGTTGCTCTTCAGTCTACTCTCTGGGACATGGTAGAGAAGCCTGACCCAGAAAGCCAACAGAAGCCCCTGGGGAGATGCAAATACATACTGGCAAAAGGCATGTGCATCTTTTAGTGACATGGCCTGAGGCTGGTTCAGGCCAGGATTGAGAGTTGGGGACTCTGGGCAGCCAGCAGGCATTTCTGGCAGGGCTAGAAGGCAGTTGCCAGGGTGGAGTCAGGCTGGCTTCTAATTACACAGCAGACTCAGGACCCACAATGGATTGGAGCTGCTAGTAAGGTGACAGAGCAGGGAGTGGGAAGCCAGCAGGTGCAGCATTGGGGGTATCTAAGTATGAGAATTTGCCTTCCAGGACCTTATAATCTAACAGGAGAGATTAGACTCCCAGCTAAAAAGAGTTCAGGTAAATGCAGTTGTTGCCAGGGCGAATCAGCATCTGCTCCAGCCTTAATTCTCAGATAGGGCTTGGAGGTTGTAGAGAGTGAATGAGACTGGAGAGTGAAGTGTTGAACGTGTTTTTACACAGTGAGATGGAGGGATAATGGACATACAATTAACTACACGTACTTAAAATATACAATTTGATATGTTTTATGAACTGTATGCACCTGTGAAATCCATACCACAAACAAGGTAATGAACATATCCATCACCCCCAAAAGTTTCCTGTGCCCCTTTGTAAATCCTTCCTTCCATCCTTCCCTGCTCTCCCAGTCCTCAAGCAACCACTGATTAGCTTTCTGTCACTGTAGAATAGTTTGCATTTTCTAGAATTTTACATGAATGGAATCATGCTATGTATACTCTTTTGTCAGACTTCTTTCACTTAGGATAATTATTTTGAGATTCACTCATGTTGTTGCATGCATTAGTCATTCATTCCTTTTTGTTGCTGCGTAATATTCAATTGTATACCACGATTTATTTCTCCATTCACCTGATGATGGATATTTGAGCTGTTTTCAAATTTTGTCAATTATTGCTTTATTTTGTTTTATTCTATATTTATTTATTTTGGCTTTATTTCTGCTGTAAACATGTATATACAAGTCTTTGTATGAACCTATTTTTCATTTACCTTGGTAAATGCTTCAAAGTATAAGGACTGCATCATATGGCACATGTGTATCTAACTTTGCAAGAAAGTGCTGGACTGTTTTCCAAACTGGTTTTATGCATAAAATATTTGGGATACTTATACTAAAAAAATTATTGGTTTATCTGAAGTTTAAATTTTACTGCGTGCCCTGTATTTTATCTGGCAGCTAATTCTATCCCCAAATAAAAGCCCAAGATCAGACCATTCTCTCCCAGATCAGGAACTGAGAAACTTTTTCTGTAAAGGCCCAGACAGTAATCAGTTTAGTCTTTATGTGTTATATGGTTGTAGTTACTCAACTGTGCCATTCTATTTTGATGATAGCCATAGACAATATATAAATGAATGAGCATGGCTGTGATCTAATAAAATTTTACTTACAAAAACAAGGGGCAGCTGGATTTGGCCCACAGGTCATAGTTTGCTGACCCCTGTCTTAGATCACTGATTCCCAAGGTGTGGTTTCTGTTATCAAATGCAACTTTGTGTGCCCAATGCACAGTGAGGCCAAACAGTAGTGAAATGTCAGAGTTTGTAGCAAAGAAAGCTTTATTGTAGGGCCATGCAAGGAAAACGGGTGGCTCATGCCCCCCACCCCAAACCCCGAACTCCCCGGAAGGGTTCCAGCAAAGCATTTTTTAAAGGCAAGGTGAGGGAGGGGTTGCTTGTTGCAGACTTCTTGGTGTTGGAATCCTTTGTTCTTGCAGCTGTCTATGTAGGTCAGGTCACGATGTTCCTGTAAATCTCCAGCAAGACAAATATTATTCTCTGTTCTGCAACTTTTTATCTCTATATGGATGGAAAAGTGTTACACCCTTAAAGGTCAGAGCCTCGAGAATGGGCTGTCCTGTATATTTCAGGCTATAGGCAACATTCTTAACTTGAAGCAAAAGCAATAGAATACAAAGATTAAAGTAAAAGAAACAGATCTAATATGGAGTCAGATTTGTTCTTCCCTATTACAGTTCCAGGATCAGGAGCATGAGTATCACCTGGGAACTTGGTAGAAAAGTAAATTCTCTATTTCTGCCTGAGACCTACCAAGCCAGAAGCTCTAGGGATGGGTGGGGCTCAGCCGTTTAAGCCCCAGGAAGTTCTGATGCACACCAAAATGAAAGAACCACTGCTCTAGAGTCTTAATTCCCAAACATGGACGATCATCAGAATGCCTGGGGAACTTCTTAACTACAGACATAGGTTTTTCCCTTTCATCACTTTAAATATGTCCTGCCACTCCCTTCTGGCTTGCAGAGTTTCTGCTGGGAGATCTGCTCTTAACCTTATGGGTCCCTTAATTCTTTTAATATTTTTTCTTTGTATTTAATTTTTGACAGTTTGATTAATATGTGTCTTAAGGTGTTTCTCCTTGGATTTATCCTGTATGGGACTCTCTGTTCTTCCTGGACTTAATTGACTATTTCCTTTCCCGTATTAGGGACGTTTTCAACTATAATCTCTTTAAATATTTTCTGAGTCCCTTTCTTTTTCTCTTCTTCTTCTGGGACCCCTATAATTCGAATGTTGGTATGTTTGGTGTTGTCCCAGAGGTCTCCGAGACTGTCCTCAATTCTTTTCATTCTTTTTTCTTTATTCTGCTCTGTGGTAGTTATTTCCACTATTTTATCTTCCAGGTCACTTCTCTGTTCTTCTGCCTCAGTTATTCTGCTACTGATTCCTTCTAGAGAATTTTTAATTTCATTTATTGTGTTGTTCATCGTTTGTTTGCTCTTTAGCTCTTCTAGGTCCTTGTTAAATGTTTCTTGTATTTTCTCCATTCTATTTCCAAGATTTTGGATCATCTTTACTATCATTGCTCTGAATTCTTTTTCAGGTAGACTGCCTATTTCCTCTTCATTTGTTTGGTCTGGTGGGTTTTTACCTTGCTCCTTCATCTGCTGTGTGTTTCTCTGTCTTCTCATTTTGCTTAACTTACAGTGTTTGGGTTCTCCTTTTCGCAGGCTGCAGGTTTGTAGTTCCCATTGTTTTTGGTTTCTGCCCCCAGTGGGTAAGCTTGGTTCAGTGTGTTGTTTAGGTTTCCTGGTGGAGGGGACTGGTGCCTGTGTTCTGGTGGATGAGGCTGGACCTTGTCTTTCTGGTGGGCAGGACTGTGTCCGGTGGTGTGTTTTGGGCTGTCTGTGAACTTATTATGATTTTAGGCAGCCTGTCTGCTAATGGGTCGGGCTGTGTTCCTGTCTTGCTAGTTGTTTGGCATGGGGTGTCCGGCACTGGAGCTTGCTGGTCGTTGAGTGGAGCTGGGTCTTAGTGTTGAGACAGACATCTCTGGGAGAGCTCTTGCCAATTGATATTACATGGGGCTGGGAGGTTTCTCGTGGACCAAAGTCCTGAACTCGGCTCTCCCACCTCAGAGGCTCAGGCCTAACACCCGGCCGGACCACCAAGGCCCTGTCAACCACACGGCATGAAACTGATATGAAATCGTGCTACTGAGAAACTGGCAGACGTTCTTTCCTGCTCTTGACTGAAAGACTCTCCACTGAGGATCTGGGGTATCTTTTCTTTTACACTTCACTGGATTCATCCACAGTAAATAATAACCATGATGATGATGATGATGATGATGATATAATATGTGGTGTCTCTTGATAATCCAAAGATTTTCTCATATGAAATCTCTGTACTTCTTCCCAGTTCTCAGGTTTTTTTTGTGGTATGCGGGCCTCTCACCGCTGTGGCCTCTCCCGTTGCGGAGCACAGGCTCCGGACGCGCAGGCTCAGCGGCCATGGCTCACGGGCCCAACCGCTCCGCGGCATGTGGGATCCTCCCGGACCGGGGCACGAAACCGTGTCCCCTGCATCGGCAGGCGGATTCTCAACCACTGCGCCACCAGGGAAGCCCCCCAGTTCTCAGTTTTGTCTCCAGTGGTGCTAACTGGCAGAAGCACCTCTGTGCTGCTGTCTCTGAGGGCTGCTGTCCACCTTCGCCCCAGCCCAGCAGCCCCTTGGCACCTTTTAAATGCATGTTTTTATTAACTTTTACTTACCCCAATTAATTTTCTTTCTACCTCAATGGAGTATAATCATTGTAAACAACTTCTAAAATGTCAAAGTTGGAAATAGTCAAAGTAAGCCCAATAAGACCTTGTATACTTGATTGCTAGTATTTATTTTCTTTTACTGGAGCAATGCAAAATTTCTTCTACCCAATTATCTTGGGGTCTAGAGACAAAATAGTGGTCAAGACCATGGACAATTCCAGGCTCTACCGCTTGAAAACTGCATAATTTTGGACAGTCTCAATCTCCCCATTTGTAAAGTGGGGATAAAAGTGGCATTTATTTTATGGGGTTTTTGGCAGGATAATAATATATGAAAACCGTTGGCCTATTCCTAGCACATTATAGGCATTCAGAGAATTTTATTTTCCCTTTCTGCTTTCTTTCTGATCTAGTTTGCCACTATTTCTAAGCTCCTATTTGATAAACATGACCGGCAAATACACTCTACTATAAATGTGAATCTCTATCCCACTATATATACATATATATGTGTTTAAATATACATGTGTGTGAAAAATAAAATTTTTCTTTAGTTTTATGGCATGTAAAAATGCTGTTATCTAAATCCTTTCTGCCATTTTTTTGAGTAGAAAATCTCTCTCCAAATATTTCCTTTTCTGTTATTTCAGTCAGCAAGACAAATAGACTAAGGAAATCACAGCCAAAAAACCCAAAACAAACAAAACACACACATAAACACACACACCAGGGAAGGCGTTGTATGTCAATCAAAAACAGAAAGAAAGAGTCTTGCTCATCTGAGAGCCCCTAAAATCTCCTTGAAGATTCTTTCAAAAAAGAAAAAAAAAGCATCTTTTTCATTAAGAATGCAGGAGAAACTCCCATGTCCCTCTCACCCTCTCAGCCAGGTACAGAGCCAGCTGATGCTCCAAGGGCATCATTAAGTTAACTGAGGAAATATCACTGACAGGTGACCCAGACTGGAAGGTTTTCATGTTCTGGGCAGCTCTCCGCCCAGTCCCTGCTCCACTGCCTACCAGTACCTGCCAGATCACAGAAATGGAGCAGCTCAGCTCCTCTCAGGAGCAGCTCCGAGATCAAGCCAGGCATGTTGAAAGACCCAGCCTACGTTCAGGGCTCCTGAAGCGGTCTTTCGCCGTTACCAAGAGGCACCACTCTTCTCCATGGAGCCTTTTTGCAACCCAGGCATTCCCCCAATTTTTAGTAGTCCAAAGGGAGATTTTGAGCTTGCAGTAATAAGATTTTCTTTAGAGAATTAGGGAGAGGTGACAGCATTGAATAGCCCTCACTGAGTCATCGGTCTTTGTATCTTCGCGTGTAATAGCTACCATGTATTCGGTGTTGACAGATGGGGCACTTTTTATACATTATCAGATTTGACCTGGATAACAACCCTACAGGATAGTTATTATTATCTTCAGTCTATTCATGAATACAGAGGCTTAGAGAGGCTAAGTCACTTTCCTAGGGACGTACAGCCAGTAATTGGTATAGCTGGGGTTTGCTCCAGGCCTGTGCTTGCTTTCTTTTTCTTAAAGAGTAAACACTAAGTCCTAAAGAGGAAAGCAGAGGTGTGGAAACATAGTAGGCCTACCTGCAAGTGGCTCATGGTTTCTCCTAAAGCCCTTCCTGGCCTGACATAAGTTCCATGGAGGGTATTGGATTTGGGCACTTGAACAACAGACAAGATGGCTCTGGGCCACCCTCATCCTGAGCATAGTACGTATTGTGTGGACCTATAAGAAATATTGCATAGCCTCTCACTTGGGTATCATGTGGGGAGCATTCAGGGATTACTTTTGAAGAGAGCTCTGTCACTTCTGGTCATTACAGAACCACCTTAATATGAATTTTTCCATCCACAAAACAGAAATGAAAGAGCAGCACCTCCTGAGAGCATGGACTGTAGAGATGGGCAAAGCAACAAGAGAAAAAAATTTTGCCACCACCTTAGTATGAGCCTCAGGGTTCCTCAAGAAGCTGTCAGCATCTTCTGAGCAGGCTGGTCAAATCTCCTTAAACCACCTACCCCTGGAAAAGGCAGCCTTGGGCAGCAGAGAGCAGGGACCGGGGGAGGCCCCTAGCAGATATCACTTACCGTTAAATGAGAAACTAAAATAGGAATGTTATTCTGTGCCATTTGAGAACTATTTTACAGTATTCAAAGAGCCACCGCAGGTAATTATGGGATTTGGTCATAAGTCCAGTGGAGTCTCCACCCAGTCTAATTGTGCATGAGGGGCAGATTCGAATTCCCTTGTCTCTTTTGTAAAATCTGCACCTCCCACACCATCCCTGCTCCATGAGTACACTCGGAGACCCTCAGTGTGACAGCACTCTCTTGTAGCTCTGCATCCCCACTGCCTAGCATGGTGACTCAAGGTATGTTGGTTGTTGAACGGAATTGAATGGATTAAGCTCATTAGCTCTCTTCTTATTATGGGATGCCTCACCTAGGCCAGATTCCCAGACTTAACAAATCATTAATACCAAGAAGACGTCCTCAACATCCCTGATGTGTCCATTATTAATTTCTTAGAAGGTTTGTACGGGGGAGGGGGGACCACTCTGCACCCTGCCCACATAGCCTTGAGCTCCAGTGGATGACAAAGGCTTCTGACCATTACCCACCGAGGACATGCATTTTCTGAAGCTACTTTGACAGGGTCCTTCTGCACTTGGATTCCACCATCTGTTAATGTGTCTATAACACTCTACTAATGTCCCATCATAGGGCAGGCCTCGCTGGGTAAGGAGTGGAGATGTCTGATTAACCTTAAGCAGACATATGAGATTCTATCTTAGGTTCATGACTTGGTTCCTTTGTGACCTCATCGCAGAGCTGAAGCTACATGATATCTCTCAAAAGCAGTTGTCCATACGAGCACCTGTCCCTGGAGGAAGAGCTGCTGACATGGCAGAAGATCCCAGGCCCCTCCATCTGGTCCTTGTCCATCCTTTCCATGTCTTTGCCTCTGCATGGCTTCTTTGGAAGAGACTGAAAGAACCTGTGGTAAAGAGAGAGTGGGAGAGGATCCATATTAGCTGTGCCAAGCTGAAGCTCTTCTGATTCCCCTTGCCTTGAATTTGAGAACCCTGAATGCAGAAGCCCTGTTTGCATTGCTTTGTCATTCCGTTCTGTCAATGCCATTTACCCTGGTTTTGTGGGACCACATGGACTTCAGTTACCTCAAAGGCAGTAGAATAGAAGTGGAACGTGGTAAAAATTACAAAAAGAAACTGAGCTTGGAAATAATGAATTAAAATTTGTTGGAAAACACAATGTTAAGATGTATACTACCCCACCATATACACATCCAATGTGAGGATGTGTACGTGCACACAGCCTGCAGGCACAGGTGTAGAATATGCATGTGAGGTCATCATCCCATGACTCAGTACATACCTGCCATGTCCAAGGCCAGCAGCTTAGAGTCAAGGAGCAATTCCCAGTCACATTAGTGTGTCTCAAATAAGCAAAAAAAGCAGAGACATCCTCAAGAGTTTCTTATGTGGCCAGGGGTAAGGGGACTGGATTCGAAGCTTGACGGTAGCACATCAAGGAGGGTTTAGCAGGCATCCAGGCACACAGTAAGTGCTGAGTACAGTGACAACTTATTAGTCCATCTCTGAACAAGCAGACAGAATCACTCTGGCCCCAGGTGTGGCATTTTTGTGAAAAATGGGGTCTCAAATTTACTACTTGGCCGAAGGTTGCTTCACACCATAATTGGAGACAGAGCCCACAAAGGTGACACAACTAAATGAGCTGATCCGCTACCTGAGGAGCTTTTGACCTTGTCCATCCCCCTTGGAAGAGCCAAGTAAACACCAGTCTCCTGGAGACAGCAGAGCTTTCATGAGAAAGGACTCCGGAAGCTGCCACTCAGAGCCACCAGAGCCCTTGAGATTTACACAGCAGAGAAGGAAGACAAGTCTCCTTCCCATTGTGTGGCTTCTCCACCCTTCTCTGTCTAGATGTGCCACAACCCCCCTCCTACCTTCCCATTCTGCTTATACTAGGGAAGAAGCCCAGTCCACTCAACAGGCATTTACTGAGCACCTTCTGTGTGCCAAGTGCTGTGCTTACCCATATATCCTTGCACCCCCAGCTGAGGGCATGAGCCACCAGTTCAGATCATGAGGGATTATTAACTATTTTATTAATAACGACTGCTTCATACATATCTAAAATGTGCCAGGCAGTGAACTAAAGAACTTTATATGTGTCATTTCAGTGAATGGTCCCAACGATCTAGTGAAGTCAGACCTATTATTATATGTGAGGCTCAAAGAGGCGAAATAGCTTATGGACATAGAATTAGCAGGTGGTGGAACTGGGTGTGAACTCAGGCTCCAGAGTCCACACTTCAGCCAGATCGCTAAAGAGAGGTGAGCCAGGTAGCAAAGTGGGAGTGAAGCCTCTCTGTGCCTTGGTCAGAATCTGGGCAGCGTCAGTGCTGAAGTGTTGATGACACATGGCTTTCTGGAATGGGACCATGGCAGGCACCAGAAGAGGGAGGGATGTGGGAGTACAGCTTTTGCTCCAAGAACTCCCTACAGGCCTCTGTGTTCCTCCAAACTCTAGCTGGGCCACCCAGGCCAGGAGCTTTGCTATTACACAAACCTCTGTTCTGTTGCTTCCCAGACCAGTTACCCTGGACAGCTTCCTTAGCTTCTCTGAGCCTCAGTTTGGTTCTCTATGGAAGGAGTTGATATTCCTCCTGCTTAAAGTGCATTAGAGGATTAAATGAGTGACCGTATTTAAAACAAAGTCCACCACAAAGTGGATGATCAATGAGAACTCACCAGATCATCTCCTCTTAATTCAAAGGATCATGGCTGGCCTCGGAACCCAGATGTACTATAATCATTCACTTATGCCTCTTTCCTGGCGTCGCACAGACTTGATCCATTCAGTTAATGTAATAATGCTGGCTCTGGCCTCAGAATGCCAGGGTTCAAATCCTGTCTCCACCACTTACTACACAGTCTTGAGCAAGTTCCTTGAATTCTCTGAGCCTTAGTCTTGTTATCTGTAAAAAGGGGATAGTAATGGTACCTACAATGTAGGGTTGATATGAAGATTAATTGAGATAATCCATGTAAAGCAAAGTGTCCAGCACATAGTAAGCCTTCAATAAATAGTACACAGTAAGAGAAAAAAAAAGCTATAAACCAGTATTTATGCAGCATTGTCTGTGTATCAAACACAGCACTAGATGCCAGGGATACTGTGGTAAATGAACTGACCTGGTCGCAGCCTCCCTGGAGGTCCCAGAGTCCAGAGAGGAAGACTCACGAACCAGTAAACCAAGAAATAAATCTAACATTACAAATTGTGGTTCAGCCTGGGGAAAAAATGAACATGGTTTGGTGATAGAGAGTAACGGGTGGGACCTACCTCGTGAAGGTCAAGGAAGGTTGTGAAGTCTGAAAACTTCTGCATATTATAGTTCCCCTCTTCAAAATTCATCATGTTCGTTAACATATTAAAGACTGAGAAATCTTCAATAAAGAAGTGAAGAAATCCATTTAATTTTGTTTAACCTAGGTTTTTCCAAATTGTTTTGACTACAGTTGATTTTTTCCCTGCAGAAGACCTTTTAATCATCTTTTAAAAGTTAGTGTTCTGCTGAGCACATTTCAGAGGCTGAACTAAGCTAATATTTCTCTGTAATTAGCTGTTTTTGGCAGCCCCAGGCAAGAATCTTTCATTCGCTTATTCTTTAGATTACAGTGACAATACTGCCTTGTGAAAAATGTGTCTCCAGGTGTCACATTCATCCTGTTTTTCTTCAGTGCTATTGATTCCTTCTCTCTCTTTGAACTTCTTTCTTGGTGTATTTCTTCTTGTCTCTTTGTTAGCAAACTGTTTTTCACTCTGTCTTTTTGCAGAGGGGTGAAAAAGATCCTTTTCAATGGGCAGTGAATTCAGGTGAGTTATACAACAGACATCACAGCATGAAGGCTTGAGGGCATTTTCCCAGAGCCAGCTCGAGGCATCTGTACCTGGATTGTGAGAGCAAATGTCCTGTTTAGAATTCAGAAGTGACAGTGAAGCCGTCAAGCCAGCTGGCAAAGATGTCCAGGGTATTCCCTGATTCACACCAGCAGGTAAGAAGAGAGAGAAAAGAGATACAGAGCTTCCAACCTCAGTGTCACTCTCCAGAGTAAGTGAGGCTAATCCATTGCTACTCAGCTTCACAGTAGAGCCTGGAGTAGGCAAAGAATGACCTTGGGGCACAGGAAAATGTCCTTGTGCACAAAATGTTTCATACTTCAAACCTGAGAGGGAACCAGAAATTCTACTATTTGTCTACCATGGGGAGGGCTTAATAAAATACCAGTATTTCCTGAAATTGAATTGCAGATATTTCATGAACTTGGAATCAGATGGACCTGTATTTATATCCTGACACCACACTGAAGCTCTGTGACCTTATTTACCCTCTCTAAGCCTCAGATGTCTCATCCATAAAGTGGGGCTACTGCCACACACCTAATATGAGGATTAGCTGGGAAGGTGGCAAGTGCAGTGGCAGGCACTTGGGAGGGTATTTTAAAAGGGCACTTTGCCTCTCCTTCTCTTTGTGAGCCACAGTCAGCTGGTAACACCACCAGGCAGAGTAATTCACTAGATTAGTCCTGTCACAGAGTGGGGGCAGGGAGCAATGGTGAGGAATAGAAAAAAGGATTTGAAAATGTAGAAACACTCAAATATCTGGAGCACGGGGCCCCCAGGGCTTGCACCCACTGGCTGCAAACAGTAAAGTGTGGAGGCCTTAGAGGCATATAGAGAAGGAAGGAAATGCAAGGGATGAGTATGGGAGGGTTCCAGGGAACACTTTGGATCCCTGACAACATGGCTCAGAGCAAGACATGGACCTGCAGTACACAGTGAGAGCCAAGGACCAGTTGTGTGACTGGCGGTGATGTTCTGCTCTGTGCCCCAGGTGGCCACCTGGTCAGCAGCAAAGCGCCGTCTTTCTCTTCCCGAGGATGCTGCAACTCTTGGCACTGAGAAGTATACCGGACAGGGCTTTAAAAGATCATCGCACTCAGCTTCCTCGTTACACAGGTAGAGAAACTGAAGTACGGGACAAAGACTGTTCTACTCAGTGGGACAGTGTAATCTAAGAAACCCGGCTCTTAACCCCCAGTTTCCTCTTTCCACTAGACCTAATACTATACACCAGGAAGAATAAATAGCCTTGCATGGGGAAAACTTCCCCGCTAAGCTTTTGCTTTGGGAACTAGGAGTGTCTCAGTACCTGGCATAATGCACAATGCCAGCCAGTGTATTTGAACCCAAATATAAAGAAGACATCTTTTTTTTTTAATTACTTATCTCCATGATATCATTTTATTTTATTTATTTTTTTTTAAAACGTCTTTACTGGAGTATAATTGCTTTACAATGGTGTGTTAGTTTCTGCTTTATAACAAAGTGAATCAGTTATACATGTACATATGTCCCCATATCTCTTCCCTCTTGTGTCTCCCTCCCTCCCACCCTCCCTATCCCACACTTCTAGGTGGTCACAAAGCACCGAGCTGATCTCCCTGTGCTATGCGGCTGCTTCCCACTAGCTATCTATTTTACACTACCAAAGAAGACATCTTTCATTCTTTCCCTTTGCTCCTTCCTCTTTTTGCCTTTTTTGAACATGGTGATGGTGCAGCGACCATTCTGTGACCCTGAGGATACTTTGAGGATGGGGCCAAGCACCAAGGAGGAAGGAGAGAAAAGTGGAAGGAGGCTGGGCCATTGAAAGCATCATGGAGCCACCATAGCAGTCTGGACTGTCAACTGTGGGCTTATTTTACATGAGAAAAAAGTCTCCATTTTACAGTGGGTGTGGGCGTGGGTATGGACCTATAATATGATGTCAGACAAGCTTGGCTACAAATTCCAGCTCTTTATGACTTTAAACAGCCTAGTTAATTTTTTCCTGGAATTTCCATTTCTTTATAATCACATAAATACTAATTGCCATTAATTACTCTGTGCCAGGAGTTGTGCTGCCTACTTTACATGCATCATAGAGCGAGTGTCACCTCCATTGTACAGATGAGAAAACTGAGGCTGAGGTTGGCAAGTAAGTTGCCTAAAAAGGAATTCAGACCTAGAATTATCTGACTCTGGACATCTATGTTCTTAAAACAACAGGTGTCCATACCAAATGGATGAAAAAGTTCTACGTCAAGGTTTGTTGGGAGGTTTATGTAAAATTGTGTACCGAATGGAACACAGGAAGCCCTCATTAAAATGGTAGCTACTATAATAATTTTTAGATAAAGTTTTTTTTTATTAGTTTTTATTTTATTTTTTGGTTTTGTTTGTTTGATTTATGAGACCTAGAAAAAATCTGTGGGCAAAAAGGGAGTAATCCCAAAAGGTAAAGTGAAAGGATTAGGATAGGAGGGAATTTTTCCTCTGTTATTCCTGGCAGTGGCCAATTATTTATAGATGATTAGAAGCTAGTACTTTCTACTGTATCTCAAGGCCACTCAGAAGGGGCCCTGGACCGGGAATAGCAGGAAATGTGTTCTAATCCCAGTGTATTAGTAACTCACTGTGTGAACCTAGACAAATCCCTTCCGTTTTCTGGATTCTCGTTTTCTGATCTGTAAAAGGAGATGGTTAGATTGGGTTATCTCTAAGGACCTCTTCCTGTTGCTTCTCTGATCATTTCACGCTCACGCAGAATGGGCGTATCCCCCATAGAATACTTATTTCAATGAAGTCTTCAGTCTGTCATTTCAAGATACTATGTATTCATACTCAAGACCTATATTAATTTCAAGGCCACTAGTCATATATGTTAATTTTAGCATCTTATCACCGTATCATTTTTCCTTAACACAGGTACTACAGTTACTTCCAAAAATTCCTTTTAAGATATTAGAAGTAGGAAAACTTACAGATAAAATCAAAGTATCAATAATCCTAAAATTCGACTTCCTTTCCAAATTATGTTTTGTTTAGACCGCTATAAAAAATGAATCAGTATTTCCCACCTGACAACAACACAAGGTGTTTACAAGACTTCAGAATAAAGAAGCAGCAGCCCAAATTACACATGCATTCGTAGAAAGACTGTAAATCACTTGAGTGACTCTGGCAGCTGTCCTAATAAAAGCTGCATTCTACACTCACTCTGGCCCATTATATATACATTCCAAGATCCCAAGGCTCCCAATCTGTCAGCAGTGGGAATAATTGTGAGGAAGATTCAGAGACAGTCTTGGGGAAGATACCTATCCAGGAGATTGCTGGAAATTGGTGTTATTTTCTCAGCACCAGCCCTACATGCCCATCCCCAGAGAGCAGAATAAGAACCCATGAGCCAAAGTATTTAGGAAAATATAGGGAAGACGTTCCTAGTCAGCAGCTACTTATAGGCAGTGACTTTCTTGTCATCATAAGAAGGCAGGTCACCTCTTAATGATGATGTTGAGGGATCAAACTTTAGGTAGAGGTTGGCCTCGATGAATGTCATCTTCCCTTCTATCAAGACTGACTAGGAGTGCAGGCTTTCTTTGCGTTACTGTTAACTAAACTCCAGAGTTTGGATTTCATTAGTTTCTCCATTAATGTCCTCTTCCTGTTACAGAGAAATCCAGGGAACCACACTGCACTTAGTTGTTATGCCTCCTTAGTTTCCTGGGATCTGTGACATTTTCTCAGTCTTTCCTTGTTTTTCATGACCTTAACGATCTTGAGGATTACTAGCCAGGTACCCTGTGAAGTCCCCCAAACTTGAGTGTTTCTGATGTTTTTCTCACTGTTATATGGCTGTTATGGGTTTTTTGAAAGAATAAACAGAGGTTAAAGAATTAATATTATACCAGGGGACACGTGACATCACATGACAACACTGGTGAAGTGAACCTTCATCACCTGGTTAGGGTGGTGTTTGCCACGTCTCTCCACTGCAAAGTTCCCGTTTTCCCATTTCCCTCTGTTCTTCAGACTTGAGTCAATAAGTCTAGCCCACCTTCAGAGGGCGAGAGGGGACAGAAATTAAGCAGTAAGATCCATAAGTGGTATCTTTTTAAATTGTTCATTTGAGCTGTTTTTGCTGGTATTTAAAAGAACAATTTATTTTTGCATGTTGACCTTCTAGCTAACAACCTTACTAATTCACTTATTAATCTAAAAACTTTCTTTGGATTCTTCTGAAATTTCTAGGTACAAAATCATATCTATTGTGAAAAATGACTATTTTATGTCTTCCTTTCCAATCCTTAAACATTTATCTTTATTTCTGCCTTATGCCACGGACTTTCAGTATAATGTGAAATCGCTGTAGTTATAGCACGTATCATTGTCTCACTCTCAGAGAAAGTTTTCAACACTTTACAGTTAGGTATAGAAATAACCTATGTGATATTTAGAAAGTTCCCTTCTATTTCTATTTTGCTAAGAGTTTTTATTATGAATAGATGTTGGATTTTAAGAAATCTTTTACTGTATCCATAAGATTGATCATATGATTTTTCTTTTTTATTTTGTGAAGGTGGTAAAATATATTGATCATTTCCAAATGCAAAATCAACCTTGAATTCCTAGAATAAATGTGATCAAGATGTATTATCCCGTTTTTGTCTTGCTGAATTTGGTTAGCAATTTTTTTTTTTAGAATTTTTGCAGCTGTGTGCATAAGTTATTATAGCCTCATTAAATGAGGTGGGAAGTGTTTCATTTTTTTATCATCCAAAAGAGTTCTAAAAATTCTTGTATCCCTTTCTTAAATGTTTGATAAAATTTACATGAGGAGACACCTGAGTCTGCATTTTGGTGGTGGGGGTGAGGGGCAAGTTTTAAATTATGGGTTAAATTTCAGTAATATTTAGAGGAGCATTCATATTTCTATTTCTTCTTCTGTCAGTTTTGAAATTTTTATTTTTCTAGAAATCTATTACATGTAAACGTTCAAATCTATTTACATACATTAGCTTATAGTATTCTTATCTTATGGTGTTCTTTTTTCATTCCTGATGTTTGGTATTTGTGTCTGCTCTCAATTTTTTTAACTTGATCTGTCTTGTCATGGTTTATCTGATTTATTAGTCTTTATAAGACCAACTGTTTGTCTTTATTTTATTGATTTCTGCCCGTACCTTTATTGTTCACTTCCTTTTACTTTGGATTCAATTTACTTTTATTTTTCTAATTTTTTTGAGAAAACCTTTTGTTAATGCCTAGACTTCTGATTTCATAACCTTCTCCCTCCGCCCCACTTATATGTATTTCAGGCCGTTAATGTGTCTCAAATACACATTTAGCTTCATGTTACAATTCTGATGTTATTCTTTTTTATTATTTTGTTTAAATATTTTCAGATTTCTACTATAATTTCCATCTTGACCCATGGTTTATATGGAACCATGCCTGCTAATTTTGAAACTTATGGGGATCTTCTAAGACACACACACACACACACACACACACACACACACACACACACACACACACCACATTTTCTGCTTGTTCTCAGTGGGGAGGTTGGTCTTTAATCTCTCATTTCCAGCAGCAGAATTCCCTTTCCTCTTTATTTTTGAATACTTTGTAAAGACTTACTTCTCAATGAAGCTTTCTCTAATCATCCCCATTCCATTCTCTTCCCTCAGCATATCCTGTCTGGTTCCGTACTGCTCAATCTGCTCCTGTATTTCCGACAATGGGAGTTATGCTTGCATCCATGCTCCTTCCCACCACTGCTTACACCCAGGACACTGTATTTTAATTCATCCATTCCTCACCTCAGCACCTCACATGCAGGAGGAAATGCCACGGACGTATTCCAGCCCCTGGCTGACAGGTTAGCCTGCCACTGGTCATGCCTCTCGAGGGGTCATCAGCTACTGCCTGCTGGTAGAGATATGGTGGTCAATGGTCAGTGACTGACTTGGATGCAGTTACCCCACCAGACACACAGCTGGCCACTCTCGCAAGAGTAGGAGTGCTTGTTTTCCCACCTGGCTTCTCTCCTTCTATATCTGGAGCTCTGGCTTTGTTATCTGAGTTCAGAAGCCTTGACTACTGTGGAACAAGATGGGTCTGAATCACACGTTGGCCCTTCTGGAGCTCAGATGAGGCACCTAAAGGAGATTCTGTCAACTTGGACTTTTATCACAATTGTTTAGAGAGAAAAATGAGGGTGTTTGGGAGTGATTTAGCTGTGTGGATTGTGGTGACTTGCCTTGCTACTGATTTTATATATTCAGGGGTCTCTAAAGTGATTGTTCTTGGAATGGTCAACCACCACCACATCGATTTCTATGAATCTCATGGTATCTGGAGAGGGTCCAATCCTGCTTGGCAGAATACACTGGGAAGTGAAGTGGCAGGCCCTTCCTAATGAGGCTCTGAGAGCAGAATGTTGAATATGGAGGAGTGAGGGAGGGAGGTGGCGGGCTCAAAGCAGATTGCTTTAAACACAGCCAGCATGGTCCACTTATGTGTCCCCTTTACTTCATGTGCAAATCCAGTCCTGTCCTATGGTTAGACATTCATTCCCCCCCGCCCCACCTGCCCCAACCCTGAGATTCTGGACGCTAGGATAAGAGGGTCCCCAGAAAATTTTAGTATAAGAGGTAATTACTTAGTCCTAATACCATTCTTATTTGAGTTTGTATTTGCACATAGAAGAAATATATGTATCAGTAAAAACGGTAAACGTATTAGCAGTGATTATCTTCTGGTAGATAGAGCATGGGTTATTATAATACTCCACAATTATTTTTTATATTCAGAAATAAATTGGTATGGCCAAAAATATATTTCAGTAAAGGACTACGTCCTCTGGCTCAATGGTCCGCCTCTTGGAATATATCCTAGGTTAGTAATTTAAAACACAGGAAATATAGTTATGTATAAACATGATCTATAACAAACTAGTTTTTGTAACAGTGAATGAGCTATACTTTTAAAAATAATCTAAGGGCTTCCCTGGTGGCGCAGTGGTTGAGAGTCTGCCTGTCGATGCAGGGGACACGGGTTCGTGCCCTGGTCCGGGAAGATCCCACATGCCACCGAGCGGCTGGGCCCGTGAGCCATGGCCACTGAGCTTGCACGTCCGGAGCCTGTGCTCTGCAATGGGAGAGGCCACAACAGTGAGAGGCCCGCGTACTGCAGAAAAAAAAAAAAAAAAAATCTAAATATGCAGTAAAAAGGATATATAGGATTACATAAATGTTGACACAGTTATAGTGTGGACTATTATGCAGACTTTAAAAACATTTTTAAAGAGTTTCTAAAGATTTGGGAGAAAGCACAGTGTGTACTGTGAAAAGAAAAATGTGACTTTCAAACTTTCTTTACAATATAATGTTTTAAATATAATTATAATTCTGTAAAATATACAGAAAAATGTTCAGTAGGTAGCTTTGGATGGCAGAATACTGGGTGACTTTCGCATATTTTTTTCTACTTCGTTTAACTTTTCCTTAGTGAACATGGTTTATACACACACATACACACACATATCCATTGAAAAATTCATATCAGAAGGGAGCTTTAAACCCTGGGAGTTAGAGGTTTACTTACTTAAACTCTGAAGAGAGCAATCGAGGCTTAAATGAATATAAATTTTTATGTTCATGTAATTTTTTTCCCTAAATTCAACATTAAATGCTTATGCAATTATTGAACCAATATCTAGAATAACCTCACCAATTATTTGGAAATCATGTTAAATGGAAATGCAAAGGCACACAACTCAAATGAGCCAGAGGGTCTGAGGTCAGATGTTATTCCATCTTCAGAAGATGATACTCCAGCAGGTGCATTAATCAGCCTCTGTCTTTCTCTAAATAAATGCTAATTCTGCTCAGAGACCAAGTTCTAATTTGATCCATTCATATTTGAGGGGGTTGGCATTTATCATTCATTATGGGCTTTGGCTTATTGCTACATTCCTCACATTGCCACCAGACTGTACAACTGTGAGAGGCATGGTTCTCTGTGTTCAGTACATCCTGGAGCACTCCGTGCAAGCCATCTTGAGAACTGTCCTCTAGGAAGCATTTTCCACGTAGCGTTCTGGTGGGCAATGCCCCCTGGAGTAGCAGGGTCCCTGAATTTTACACAAATTCCTGCCGTACTTGACTTCTCACCTCTCTTCTCCCATCTAACTTCATAATTCAGTTGGGAATTATTTATATTAACCAGAAACTGAAATAACAGTCAATATAGACATCAGAGGAGGAAGTGGAGGTAGTTAAAAATGTGGAGAAATATGACAGTTCTTACCCAAATCAGATTCTGTAATCCTTAAAATAGCAAGTGTTTTAAGCTTCACTTCCTAAATAGAGGTCTACTGACTCTACTGTTATGGGAAATTGTGATCAAATCAATACTGTATATTACTAATATTATACTGTAATGTGCCAAGTTTGAATGGGAACAGTAGGTTTAAAGCAGGATCATTAGTTTGATTGGCTAAATTGTTTAAGTGGCTGCACATTATGATTATAGTATATATGAAGATTCAATCAAAGCTGAGCTCCCGCCTCCCCCGACCCCCCAAAAAAGAAACAAAGGGTAAAAGTTTTTTTAAAAAAGAGTGTCTTCATCAGGGTGGCTAGTCTCGTCCATGCTGCAGTAGAATAATCCCCGCCCCCATGTCTTAGGCTTACAATAACAAAGGTTTGTCTCTCACATCAGTCTGATGTGGATTGGGGACTTCCTGAGTGATTTTTCTACAGGCAGTGGCTCCGGGACCAAGGCCTCTTCCATCCTGCTGTTGCACCATCTAGGAGTCTTTTGCTTCTGACTGTTCAGATAGATGACAGAGAGAGGTACCAAAGAGAAAGCACTCCCATTCTTAATTCATATGACACCCCCCCCCCCCCGCAAAAAAAAGATGCTTAGTTACTGGCTATTCAGTGAGGAGTTACAGCCTCTGCCACAGGCAGGAAGTGAATTGTTGCATTCTAGCTGGAACAGGTTGTTTCCGTCAGGGAGCTCATGTACCTCATGTGGCAGCTTGGTACCTTCTGGGCTCCTGTGTGGGTCCCCCAAGGAGAGTGAATCTGTCTACAGGGCTAGTGAGTTCCTGACATGAAATTCAGCTGTCCTTTCAACCATAGCCCACTTTGGTGACATTTTCTTTAAACTAACACATACATTCATTCCCCAGGACATGTGCGTATTCCGACTTTCCAGTTTCCTTGAGAATTGAGACATCCACCTCTGGACTTTTTTTTTTTTTTTTTTTGCCGTATGCGGGCCTCTCACTGCTGTGGCCTCTCCCGTTGCGGAGCACAGGCTCCGGACACACAGACTCAGCGGCCATGGCTCACAGGCCTAGCCGCTCTGTGGCACGTGGGATCTTCCCGGACCGGCGCACGAACCCGTGTCCCCTGCATCGGCAGGTGGACGCTCAACCACTGCGACACCAGGGAAGCCCCCACCTCTGGACTTTTATTCATCCTGCTCCTTTCTGCCATGATGACCCCTCTACTCTAACTCCAAACCCTACGTGTTGAAATCCTTCCATTTTTAGGAAACATTTTGAATGATGCCACTTCTTTTATGAAGTCTCTGATCCTATCAATTAAATGTTCATTTATTTAACAGATATTATTGAACATTTCTTAAGTGAGAAGCACTGTCTTAGTCCCTGAAGAACTGGTGTCAAACAAAATAAATAAATTCTCTCATCTTGTGGAATTTTATCTTCCAGTTGAAAGAGACAATAGTAAAGAAAGTAAAGGTTTTTAAAATCGCCAATTGTAGTAACGGCTGTGAAGAAAAGAGAGTATTGTGACAAAGGGAGGTGGACTGCTTTAGTTTGGACAGAAGCCTTTTTGAGAAGGTAACACGTGGGCTGACGCTTGAATGTGTGCACTTTCCTTCATCCAGGGCTCACGGCAGAGTGTTTGTACCACTTATAAAATACTTCTCATAATCTACATGATATTTGTTTTCCCTCTACCTCCTGGCCCACTATGGTAGATTATGAGCTTTCTGAGGGAAAGAACTATGTCTTATTTATCCCTTTCATTGAAATAACTTTAAATTCTAGTTTCTAATTATGACATCTAATCAAACGGCTAATACCTAACATAGTGCCTGGCACTTAATAGTTGCCTAATAAATGGAAACCCAGCTTACTGAACACACACACACATACACACACACAGAATAAGTGTTCAGACATGGGTGTTGGATTGAAGAGAATTGGATTGACTAGACATCATCAGAAGTAACCCACAATGTTAAAAACAGACAGTTTCCTCAGGTCTAGCTTGACAGTGAGTCAGCCTCTCTGTGGCATCTCTCAAGTCATTTTGAGAGTCATCCCCACTTTCTCCATATGTCACTCTGAGCACACAGCTAGCCCAAAGGAATTTCTTGGCATCCAAGCACATTTCCTCATGCGATTTAGTGGCTAGGGCTCACGCTTAAAAGAATAAGATAAAATATATTATCCTACAGAGCATAGCATCTTGTCAAAGAGTGAATATGGAGTGCACCAGACTGCTCTAGCTATCAATCAGTACAGTCCTGGCCAGTTTCTAGAGTACTGAGTGGAGAAGGCCATACTGGACTTAATACCCTTGCTGTTACAAGGCAAACGGTCTAATACTACTTTTATTATTGTTATCGCTGTTGTTATTTTGTTCCCGAGCAAAGCCCTGGACCTGTCTTATTTCTTTTCATCCTCCCAACAGCCTTTTGAAATCAATTCTGTTACCTCCATTTTCCATAATGAAGAGCTGAAGTTTCACCAAGTTAAGAAACGTGTCTAGCTGGCAGAGCTGGTAAGTGGTAGAGCCGTGTTCGGAAGTCTCATTCCAGAGCCCATGTGTGGCATTGAAACTCTAAGACAGACATTGTTCTATCAATTAACTTGGCACTGCCTCTCCTGTGTAAGGCAGGGAACATTTCCCGGGACTTCCTTTGCCATGTGGTCCTGAGTTAGAGCCACCAGAGGAACTTGTATGAGATTTGGGAAGTGGAAGTGAAGCAGAGGCTGTCCTCTCAGAGGGGGAGCAGTCAGGCGCAATGACGAATGATGCCCAGGTGCCTGGAAAGCCTCAGCCAGCCCCTGCTTTCTTCCTGTTGCTCGTGCAATTCATCTGTTTCTGCCACCCAACAGCAACCTCAGGTGCACTCCCACATGCTTGGCCACCGGGTGCAGGTGAATTCCTAAGGGGCAGCCGATTCTACAGAGCAGGAGTTTCCCAGCCCTCTCCAGGAACTTCCCCTTTGTAGCCCTTTGTTGACAGCCAGGTGCACACAGCTTCTCATGTTTTCTTACAGGCTCTGACCTGTCCGCCTTCACCAGTGTATCAGGTATGTGTGGCTTGTGACTCTGATTCTCTGACGCCTACTTCAAGGTTTTCATTTTCCTATATCACCATTTGTATGAACAATGATTCTTCCACTAAATCCTTTATTCTCATAATAGTTGTAGAGGCTCTGTTTTCATGATTGACACACATGTGAAATAGAAATGATAATGATAAGACCACCACTCCCTGCAATGTAGCAAATGCCTCATGCTAAGGGCTCTGTATGCTTTACCTGGTGATTATGCAGATTCTTTCTTACATGGGGCCATTTCTGAGTTATGCTGGCCATTCTTCTGGCAAAGAAAAGGACTGGGTTTATAAAAAGTAATTTATGACTAAATACCCCAGCAAGGTGACTTTCTCAAACACATAGGACTTTGATGCTGATGTGCCTGCCTGTTTAATTGACCTCTTTAGTGCTGTAGTCTCTCAAAAGGATTATTTTCATGAGCCGTGAGTGACTTAACTCATATGGTGACGTGTATCCTTCATCTGCTGCAACTGAGAGGCGTTAATCAGCACGCTCACAAGGTGACTCACCAGGGATGTTCTTGCCAAGCAAGGATTGGGTGTTCAGACAGCCCCCGTGTCAGAGTGAATGTAAGCCTCAAATTTCACTTCACCTCCTTAAAAATCTTTCCCTTTCAAGAATCGCTCTCCAGTTCCAGCTCCACAAGCTGTGTGATAAATATTTTTATGCCAAAAATTAGCCTTGCAAAGGGCAAACTTTATCATTCTTTCCAAAGGATGACCACAGATGTTTCATTCAAGGATGATGAAGCTCTTGATGCCATCATTATCAATTCGCCTTCTCACACCAGCACCCTGATCCCATCTCTTAAGTGTATGTATCACCACACATCCAGAGGCAGGAAGCTATATGCAGCTCTTCTTTATTTGACCACTGCAGTGAGTCACGTTGTGTGAACCGATAGGCCTTCAAAGCCTTGCCTGCAAAAAACTCTCAATTCCCAATAAGTGGGTACCATAGCCACCTGTACATTCCACTTTTTGAGAAGTTAAAAAGCCTACCTTATAAGAATAGCTAACCCTCATCTGACCTCATAGAATGGAGGGATGCAGGATTCAGGCCCGGGACATTCATAAGGAACTGCCTGTGGTTATAGGCATAGAAGGGACCAATGATTCTGCAAGTGGGTACCCCACAACCCCAAGGTATAGTGTAATGAAGTGTCTCCTCCTCCCCCAAATCACTCCTTGACACTATTCCTTGATCACTGTAAGTCCATAGGTCCAACAATTAGCTCGCTACCTTACACAAAGAGAAAACTCAATAAAATGGTAGATGAATGAATGGCAAATGAAAAAAGTCCATAGGAATCCATGTGTGAGAGGACTAAGGCTTTTCTTCAAGGGGAAGTAACTTGGATCACAACATAGCAATCAGCAGAGTTTCAAGGGACTTGGGTGCCTGTTAATAAATTGTGTCTTTTAGAGTAAGCTCCATCTGTACCCAGTGAAAATATGGCCCTCAAGACTTCCTGCATCCAGAAATATGGACAGATGGTGGCTACAGAGGGACCAACTCAGCCACTTAGCTGGCTTCCTAGTGCCAATCAGTGTACCACCTGAGAGACAGGTGTATTTCAGGTAGAGACCCGTGAGTTTGATGAGCAGACCATGACTTTTCCCAGACCTTCATGTGACTGGATGTACCTGTTTACAAAACACCTCTCTGAGGTTAGATGTACTACATGTGATCAAAAGATCCATCAGTCTACCTACAGAATATGGGTCTTGCCTCATTGTGCTAACCCTTCAACCACCCGACTTCCCATAGCACACCATTCCCGTCTTCCTTGATTCAGCGTTGTCTGTAAGTACATACGCTTGAAATGAAAAATGGCAATAATGATGGTGATGACGATGATGATGATGATGATGGTGATGCTGGTGAGCCTTTAAGAAGTGCTTGAAAGGCTAGGTACCTCGTTTAAAATTTGATCTCCATGCAGCAGCAGCTGTTATTCTCATTTTACGGATGAAAACACTAGGTCTTAGAGTAAACATCTTGCGAAGGTTAACTAGAGCTTAATTTGCTTACTTGGTTGATCCTTTGCACTCTGAGGAAAGCACCGTTATTTTCTTCTGTTTTCTGACTAATTGAAAATCAATTCTTTCTACAAAACTCTTATAGAATACTTATTTTATATTTCCTTCACAGTCCATAAGAAAAATGAGTTGAAGTTTGCTAAATTCCATTCCAGTTTTTCTTGGTGTAATTCAGATTACCTCCTTGGAACATGTTGATCAGTAGCATAGTAGAGTAAAGATGTTTTAAAGCCATAAAGATGAGCACAGCATAATTTTAACAGCAGCCACAGAAACATACATATAAAGCTATCTTAGAGTATTTAAAGCACTTATATTTCTAAAATCTAAATTATCCAAATAGCGTCATCAAAGAGGAAAACATATAAAATGTATAAAATTAAAGTGATTTTTGGAATAGCACATATGGATTTTGTGACAAGCTGTGGGCTATGTCAGGAAAAGGTCATTTGCTGGTTCTTTTATAAATGATGCTGTTTGGGAGTTCTTCCCAGGGTTGTTAGAGACGGATGCAGAGCAACAGTTCTTAGTCTGCATCTCTTTGCCAAGTCTGTGATCAGCGGGCTACATTTGCTCCCTGGTAGACAATGGATTTGAGTAGGAGCTGGGAAGTTCTATCCCTTCATCTTACATGCTTTTCCTCTTGGCTGAATGTAGGATGAGGACAACAGTGCCAGCCCCTAGTGGTGTGAGGTGCTGGTGTAAAAGACAAAGCTATGAAAGACCAAAGGGATTTGCAAGGCTGGGGGTCCTCACAGAGTTTGGCCAGGATTCTGGCTCCCAACCCACCCCCCACCTCCACTCCCTTACCTGCTCCAGACCTGTAGCCTATTCAGAGAAATACGAGGACTCAAGGCCTTCTTAGCTGTGGACTGGTTGTTCTGGTACAAGCATAACACGACTGAACTTCAGGGCAGTGAGCAATTATAGATCTGCCAGGGGGCACATGCTAGAGAACTGCTCTTCTTATATTGTTTCAAACTAGGTCCTGGGGGCAGGATCAAGTTTTGTGAATGCCAAAGGGGCCTTGGGATCAAGTTTTGTGAATGCCAAAGGGGCCTTGAGAATGATCAGCGTTTTGGTCTTGCCAAGCTGTTTTTAGGTCTAGCGTGTATTCCTTTTTCCTCCTGCTGATATGCCTTGGCTCTGTAGGCAGCCCGCCCAGATCATGGTTTGCCCCTGTCTGGTTCAGTAAGAGCTCACTGCAGGGCAAGCCAGCAAAGCGAAGAGCAAAGCATCAGGCCTCAGGGGACCACACACCAGATTACTGGACAGTTTGACCAACTCTTCTAGGTTTCCTCTGTTTCTCCCAAGACATCTCAGAGATGTTTTCTGTCAGATTTATTTCACTGTGCCATCTTTATTTCAGCCATATTTTGTGAGTTAAGCTTTGTATTTAGGAAGCAAATGGTTTTCATGTTAATTTCTCCCCGAAGGCTCTCTAGGCAATGTATAAACCAATATTTGCTTTGCTCTGAGGTACAGGAATAATGATCTTCATGCAAAACACATTAGCTTCTTTGGGTCTCTTTCCTATTTCCAATACACATGTTTTTATAAACACATACCTGAAGAATTCTGGCAAATGTATCACTTTTCTTCTTTGTTCACTAGATATTTGTTAGATTATCTCTAGTATTCAGTTAACTTTCAGTTGGCCAGAAGAAGAGCAGGAAGCTAGTGTGCTTTGGGAGAGAAATGGAGTTAAGGGCTAATGAGATGATTGCCCTGAAGTTTCCTTGCAGTCCGACAGTGGACTTGTGGATGGGAGGCTGTGTTACAGATAGGTTATGTATAAAGGTATAGAGCCGCAGAGCTGGGTTTTAATGCCTCTGCTCTGGCACTCACTGAATATGTGACCTGGGCAGGCCTCCTAACCTCTCTTAAGCTTGGGGTTTTCAGAATATGGAGATAGATTATCCCTAGATCAGAGGGTTAGTGAAAGGATAATATGAATTTATAAATATATATATACCAGTAGGTGCTTAGCATTGAATCCAGGATATGTTAAGTATTCATCACAACGTAGCTGTTATTACTACAAAGGACTTCAGTGAAGGGGCTGGCCAGTCTTAATACTATTATTGACTGAGACCCTGACGTCAGGACTTGTGTGAACCTGTATCCGGATTTACAGTTTCAGGAAACTAAATATCAGCTTTCCAAAAAGCATTGAGTGGATCACTAAAGTCACCGAACAACTGGTTATTTTAATACAGAAAATTGCACCACTAAATAATATTTTGGTTTTACAACTTTCCTCAGCCAATTCTTTTTTTTTTTTTTTTTTTTTTTTTTGCGGTACGCGTGCCTCTCACCATTGTGGCCTCTCCCGTTGCGGAGCACAGGCTCCGGACGCACAGGCTCAGCGGCCATGGCTAACGGGCCCAGCCGCTCCGCGGCATGTGGGATCCTCCCAGACCGGGGCACGAACCCGTGTCCCCTGCATCGGCAGGCGGGCTCTCAACCACTGCGCCACCAGGGAAGCCCTCCTCAGCCAATTCTTAAATCAATTCTAAGACCATTATGTGGAGAAAGCCTTAGGTAATATTCTGATATCTGTTCTTCCAACCTGTTTCTCTGCCCTCACCACCCTCTATTTACATACACACACACACACTATTACATAAAATCAAATGGGATGATAACATATAGAATATTTTGTAGTCCTCTTTTTTCACTGAGTGAAATATTGTGAATGTTCCATTCTACCTAATTAATAGCTGTATGGTGTCAAAAGTTGACTTCATCGACTGTTTGAAATTTATTTCCATTTTTAAAATATTCTAAGTGACATTTTGATGATCTTGAAACATATATATGTGTACATATTGCTATTATGTTCTTATAAAAACTTCTAGATGCAGAAGTTTGGGGTTCTAAGATATACACATATTCTAGGGCTTTTGTTGCATCTTGTCAAATTTCCATCAGAGATTCCAGATCAGTTTACACTCCTGTCTGGTGAATTCTGGTTTCTCCTAACCATTGTTAACTGTGGTATGGTCATTTAAAAAACTTGCCAACTTGAAAGATGGAAATAGTATATCAATCTTCTTTTAATTTGCATATCTTTGATTCTTTTCACACATTTATTGGCTCTTCCTCTTTAGTAAACTGCTTTTCCAAACTTTTTCTTTATTAAAAAATTGATAAGTTGTGGGATGAAGTTGGGAATATAATATCTTAACATATTTTGTTGGTTTTCAGGACTGAAAGTAAAGTAAATGTAACAGCAATGATAGACAGTTGCTTCTTCACAACAGAAACTGTGCCCAGTAGAACACAGTGATCTCTGGTGATGCTAAGTGTGTTGTGGACATCTGACAATGGTTAGAACAAGGTCTTCTAATAGTAAAGTCATGATAATTAAGGATTTAGCCCCCAAATAACTACCGTGAGACAATGAACGAAAACTCCTCCATCTTAAAATATAAAGGTTTATTATGCCTCACCTAGAAATGCTACCTAGACCAGTTTCCAGATTTTCTTCAGGAAATCTGGAAAGACATTTCTGCAAATCATACTTGTAGAACACTAAGTTAATGGTCTTACAAAGACACTCAGAAGTTCAGAGATATATAATATATAAGAAGGTCATATGTATTATATATATAATATATGAGGATATAAAAACATAATATATAAGGATATATATATATATATACTTATATATGTATCTACAGAGAGAGAGAGAATGTATGAGAAGGTCATTCTTACATCATTTCTGTTTCTGTTTTATAGTAAGTGTTTCACAAAAGCTGATGTATGGATGGTGGTCATGGTGACTTTGATGCTTAACTTGCCTCTAGACTGAGCATTTAAAATGAAAACCTCTGAAGGAAACGTCTACCATAAGGTAATGTGCCCTGGAGATCAGAGAGAGCCCACCCATGTTCAGACCTCGTTAAGGCTTATAAATTCACCCTTCCTGGACCCAAACGATTTAAAGTGACAAGTCCTGGTTTGTGAGTGAGCATATGTAAGAGTGTGTGAGAGTGTGTGTGTGTGTGTGTGTGTGTGTGAGTGTGTGTGTGTGTGTGTGTTTAGAGGAGCACATGGGAAAACCCTTGATTATAGGGTCATGGCTCACAACTCTGAATCAAGGGCCAAGAGTTGCAGAATGGATGCTTAAAATGAGAAATTGTCCATAGAATTTGAGAGATGTAGTTGCAATTTAATTTGCTTCTCCTTCTAAGATCCAAGGACAAGTGAAACACTTGAGTACCTCACCCACATGAAACAGGCCCAGTGCTCTTATACACACACACACACACACACACACACACACTCGTGCACACTCTTGAACACACCCCTCTTATCCCTAACATAAAGGCTCCATCTTTCACAGCCAGCTCTCATGCACACTTCCCTGGGAGGTATATAGGTCACAGATACCTTCTCTGACCTTGCTCTTCAGCTTCATATCATGACCTTAAATCCCTTCTCCTTCAGGTTAAAGAGCAACATGGTAAAGAGGTGGACAATTTCTGCTTCAGAGCCTGACAGATAAGGATACAGTCTGACCTCTGCTACTTACTAGCCCTGTGACCTGAAAAAAGTTACCAAAAGAAAAGAACAGTTACCAGCTTCCTGTTCAGTGAAAAGAGCATAAAAATAGCATCACCTTCCCAAGCTAGTCATGTGTATTAAATGCGATAAAATGTGCAAAGAATTTAGCAAGGTGGCACAAAGTAAGTGTGCAGTAGTTGTAAGCTCTCATTGTGGTTGTGACTGAAACTCTCCCAAATAGAGAGATTCTGCAGTTAATGAAATATTGGCTCTGAACTTCACACAGAAAGAAGGGTGAAAGAAGGGCAGAGGTTTGTAGTATTTCATGATACAGCAAAATTGCTAGACACCTCTGTAGATTCTTTCCCTCAGCTCCTTTCTGTTGCTTCCAGCTGCTTCTCAGAATAAGCTATGTGTGTGTACCTAGTTAAATTTCCACTTAAAAATAAGGCAAAGCCACTTTCCTATTTCATTTGAAGGACTGAACAAGGGAGAGAGAATCAGCCGAGGAAACAATGGTGCACCCCAGGCAGAAGAAGCCTGAGTCATCCTCACTATTAGGCACCCGGCACTCTGCTGGAATTCTGGCCCCTGCAGGCTCCTCCTGGCGCCAGGAACGAGGCAGCTCGGAGCCAAACCCATCTCTTCTGCCCTGTGGCAAACATCCCAGGCTAATGTAGTTATCAGATCCTTCATCTCATCTGTAAAAGGAAAGAAAGAATGTAACAATATTAAACATTTTTCCTTTTTAAAGTTATCTCCATTTTAATTATAAAAATAACATTTGTTATATAGCAAATGTTGGAAATTCCCCCCAAGTACAGTAAAAAAGTTAAATTTATTATAATCACATCATTGTTAAGATATTGGTATATATCCTTACAGACTTTTACATATATATTAAAAAGATGGGATAATATTTTAGCATCATTTCTGCACTGAATAGAACATGAGTATATGTCCATATAAATAATTAGATATAAAACATAATTTTGATGGTTCCAGAGTACTCCACCTTGTAATGACATCCTTAGTTCTTTAACCTACGTCTTATTTTTGTACGTGTGACTTGTTTCTGATTTTTTTTATTCTTATAAACACCTAAGTGATGAGCAGCCTTCTAGCTACATCTATGAGCCCGTCTAAGAGCATTTCTTCTGGAAGAAGTAGAATTGTGGGTTAATTGGCATAGGTAGTTCTAATGCTTTTGATGTTTTACCTGGGAAGTTTGCATCAGTTTATACTCTACGAGTAGCCTATAAGATTTAATTCAGACTCAGGGGATAAATCTTAGCTAGTTTAAGCCAGTGGTGGTGAATTCCATATCCCTTTCTAGTGACTAAGTTACTCATGGGCACATCTCCTTGAGGGCATCTAGGAAATGTATTCCCCTTTGATGAAAAGAGACACAGAAGGGAAAACTGTCCATTTTTCCAGTTCTTGAAGTGGAAGAGGATGTCTGGAAAGAGCTTCTGCACCCAGAGAGTGACCATAAGGGCGCATACATAGAGGACAAGAGACAGTGTGCAGAGGATGACAGAGGGGAAGATGAGAAAAGTGAGTCCTTGACAGTGTGGTGAGGCACCAAATTAACCACCAGGGACCATGTCTAGACCAGACTCTTGTATGAGGTAATAAACGCTCTGATTTTCTGAGCTACATTTATTCAGGTTTTCTGTAATTTGCCATGAAAAACATCCTACCTGCAAAAATGATATACAATTGGTTTAATGTTCATTTTCTTGATTACAGGGAACTTGAGCTTTTTTTTTTTTTAAAACTTGGCCACTTATGTTGCTTCTTTTGTGAACCATCTGTTACATCTGTTGCCATTTTCCTACAAATGTATTGCCTTCATATTGATTTACTAAATTTTCTTTAAATATTAAATATTAACCCTCTGTGGTATGTGTTACAAATACTGTTCCTACTTTCAAACTTTTCACATACTGAAGTTTTAAAATTTTCTGTATTTGACCTATGAACCTTTTTTTCCTGCTTTCTTCATTTTATTCTGTGCTTAGTATTTTCTCGCACAGAGAACAGATATTCATCTATATTTTGCGCTAGTTATTTCTCGGTTTTATTTTTTATATTAATTCTTTAATGTACATTTTGGTGAATAATATGAAATAAAGATCAAGTTTTCAAAGAATGCAGGGAAATCCTAACACTATTGAGAATGACAACACTTCCCCTATGATTCATAGTATCCTTATCTATATTTGTACTATACCCGGGCCTGTTGGATAGTTTCTTGGTCTTTTTCGTGAATATCTATCTGTTCTCCTCTTACACTAGTTCATACTACTTTAGTAATTGTAACTCTTTTTTTTTTTTAAATAAATTTATTTATTTATTTATTTTTGGCTGCGTTGGGTCTTCGTTGCTGGGAGCGGGCTTTCTCTAGTTGCGGCGAGCGGGAGCTACTCTTTCGTTGTGGTGCGCGGGCTTCTCATCGCGGTGGCTTCTCTTGTTGCGGAGCACGGGCTCTAGGCATGCAGGCTTCAGTAGTTGTGGCACACAGTCTCAGTAGTTGTGGCTCGCGGACTCTAGGGCACAGGCTCAGTAGTTGTGGCGCACAGGCTTAGTTGCTCTGTGCCATGTGGGATCTTCCCGGACCAGGGCTCCAACCCGTGTCCCCTGCATTGGCAGGAGGATTCTTAACCACTGCACCACCAGGGAAGTCCTGTAACTCTTTAATATATTTTGTTATCTGGCAACACAAGCCCAACTTCACTATTACTTTGCAAACTTTTTTGGTTACTCTCACTGATTTCTTTTTTATGTATGCGTTTTAAAATCATGTTTAATCATGTTTAAATGTCCCCCAAATCCTATTCAGGTGGTTTGTTTTGGGGGGGGGGTTGGGGCTGATTACAGTAAGATTATAAAATAATGGCGGACTCTAGAGCACAGGCTCAGTAGTTGTGGCGCACAGGCTTAGTTGCTCTGTGCCATGTGGGATCTTCCCGGACCAGGGCTCCAACCCGTGTCCCCTGCATTGGCAGGAGGATTCTTAACCACTGCACCACCAGGGAAGTCCTGTAACTCTTTAATATATTTTGTTATCTGGCAACACAAGCCCAACTTCACTATTACTTTGCAAACTTTTTTGGTTACTCTCACTGATTTCTTTTTTATGTATGCGTTTTAAAATCATGTTTAATCATGTTTAAATGTCCCCCAAATCCTATTCAGGTGGTTTGTTTTGGGGGGGGGGTTGGGGCTGATTACAGTAAGATTATAAAATAATGTAAAGAGCTGATATCTTTATAACATAGTGACTTCCTGTTCATGACTGCATTTCATTTGACACATCTTTTAAGTCTTATTTGATTTTCCCCAGTATTATGTTTAATTTCTGCATGTAGTTTCTATCCCTTAATTTTAATATTTTCTCTAAATGATTAGATTTTTAGAAAAGTGATGCATTTGCCTCTATGGATTATCAGAGAGGCTTTTAAAAACTGTACAATACAGATGTCAGTAGCAACTTTTCGGTACTAAATATAGTCAGTTAATTATGCAGTTCTCAATCTTTCAAAAATATTAATGCATATTAGAGCAGGATCCAAGTAGACACTTAGCTTTCATCAGTGTCCTCAAAGTTATGAACTTTCTGCTGATGCCAAGGTGGCAAACAATCTAATTTTAGAAAAAAAGAAAGATAACCATTATCCAATAAACCTAAAATCTCTGAAAGGTTGGACAGGTTGAGATGATCATACCAATTACTAGACAAATACAGCATCTGCCTATTATATGTTTAAAGTCAAATAAAATGTGAATAAAACTATGTTTACTAAATTACTTAAAAGTATTTGTAAGTCAGTCTCCCACTTGGCATTTTTTACCTAAAAATAAGACTGTTTCATAGCACAAGATAAAAGGATAGTATTTGGAGGAGCTTTGAAAATACTACACATTTAGAATCCGGTCTTCTTGGGAGAAACTCAATCATGTTAAGAGGAGTCCCAGCCTCTCGCCCCTGTCTAGAGCAGACTCCCTAAAATTTTAAATTGATGTTACTCCTCACCCATTTTTAAGTTTTAAGGTCTTATCACTATCACATTATAAATTAAAAAATAACTTTAATTTGTTTTATGTTCTTTGCAATGTATATTTTTTAGTTATGTTTTTAGAGGTTACTCTAGGGTTTATCATATATATCTAAACTCATAAAAATCAGTATCAAATTTATATTAGCTTAATTCCAGTGATGTATATAAATGTTACTCGTATAAAGCTCTATTCTCTTCCCCTCCTTTTATGGTATTATTGTTATACATATTACATCTATCAGTGTTACAAACCTAGTAATACATTGTTAAAATTATTGTTTTACCATCTGCAGTAATTTCCTTATCCCAACACAGTTTTGCTCCTACCCACCACCTTTGTGCTAATATTGGCAAGTGTAATACACGTATGTTACATTTCTATATGTTACAGGTCCAACATTATGATATTTTTATATGATATTATTATATAGTTGCTTTTTAAAACAGCTGTCAGAAAAAATGAGAAAATATACATTTATACTGTTTTTTATACCTTTACCAGTGCTCTTTGTTTTATCATGTGGATTTGAATTACTATCTGGGGTCACTTCCCTACGGCCTGGAGAACTTCCTTTAGTTATTTCTTATCAGGTGGTCCTACTAGCAACAATTCTGTCAGTTTTTGTTACCTTGGAAAGTCTTTATTTCACCCTCATTTTTGAAAGATAGCTTTACTGGATATAGGATTCTTGGTTGATGATTTTTTACTGAGAATTTTGAATGCTGTCCACTGTCTCTGGTCTCCATAGTTTCTGCTGACAAGTCAACTATTCATATTATTGTGTTATTTTTGTAAGTGCTAAGTCATTTTTCTAGCTGTTTTCAGGATATTCTCCTTGTCTTTGATTTTCAGAATTTCAGACACTGTGATATGTCTTTTTGTGGATCTCTGTTTTTTATCATACTTGAAGTTCATTGAGCTTCCTGGGTATGTAGATTATTGTTTTTCAAAAAATTTGGGACGTTTTCACCATTATATTTTGAATATTTTTTCTGTTCCTCTCTCTCCCCTCTCCTTCTTTTACTCCTTTTATGTGCATGCTGATGCACTTGATGGTGTCTCACATTTCTCTGAGGCTCTGTCTACTGTTTTTCATTCTTGTTTCACTGTTCTTTGGCTTACACAACCTCTGTTGCTCCATCTTCAAGTTTGCTAATTTTTTTTCTGCCAGGTAAAATCTACTGTTGCACCCCTCTAGTGATTTTTTTAAAAGTTTCAGTTATTGTGCTTTTCCACTCCAGAATTTCCACTTGGTTCTTTTCTCATAATTTATATTTCTTTATTGATATTCTCTATTTGATGTGACAGTGTCATTATATCTCCCTTCACTTCTTTAATCATGATTTCCTTTAGTTCTGTGAACAGATTTGGAATGGCTATTTTAAAGTCTTCTGATAAATCTGACGTGTGTTCTCTCACAGGTTGTTTGTGTTGTTGCTTTTTTCTCCACCAATGTAGCAACTGTGGGCTGCTCCTTGCTCCCTTCCCCATCCACAGTGTGAAGCCTCTGGTGTTGCTCCTGAGGGAAGCGCAACTTTGGGTGAGTCCAGTCACCCTGGGATGACAGTGGTTTGGGCAGGGCTCTCTTTCTTCCTTTCCCTGATCACATCCACGTGTACATGCCATTGACTGCTCCGTTGTTTTCAACAATGCCCTGGGCATAAATTGCTCTACAAACGAATCCAGTCAAATTGTGGCTCCGCGGAAGGACATAGTTTCTGAGGTTGGTGTTTGATGTTTGCTCTGACCCCAGGTGGGGGGGCAGTAGAGGACGGGGCGGGGGGTGCTGCTCTCAGCTCTTTTATTCCATGATTTTCTGCTACCAACTAGCCAGCTTAAAGTCCAGGCTGTATCTTCATTAAATCCACAGATCTCCTCCCAAGTTGCCTCTCATCACAACCTCCTCTCCTCTTGAGAGCATCTTTGAACTTCTTCACTCTCTGTTGCAAATGAAGTTAGTTCCTTTGCAAAGATATTAGGAGGTATCTGTTTTATAGTCTGCTTCTCCCTCTCAGGCATAATCTCCCAGCCAGGGCTCTGGAGCTAGAGGTGGGGACAATGATGAGCTGCTCTATGAGTGACACTTCTGCTCTAGGACCTGAATGCTCACTGTGTGTGGGTGTGGAGAGGAGATGATAGTAGCCCGAGGTCCTCCCAGCTTGCCTCTCCTGCTGTGGAACCACGATGCCATGAGCCAGCAAGAGTGTTGAGGGCATCAGTATTCTCAGCATGCTGTACCCAAGGTAGAACCTGCATTCCACAGATGGGGCCTGGGTGGAAGAAGGGAGTCCCCATCTCTCGACTGGATTCAACTGGGACTTAGCATCAGCAATGAGTAGCTTGGGGCATGATGAGAAATGCTGAAGCCTTGCTCCCTCTGGGAAGAAAACCCTCTAACTGGGAGCTGGCAGGAGAGGGTGCCCTGTGTTCTTGAGGGCAGCAGTCAGGAGTGGAGCCTTGGCCTTGCTGTGCTAGGAGGTGGGGAGGAAGGAAGGTTTTTGCTCAGATACCGCAAACTCTAGTCTTTGTTAACAAAGTTTTTTAGGTTTTCTTGAACATATGTTTCTTCCTCTGCTGTTTATACGTAGGACTATTTCTAGAGGCTTTAAATTGTTGTTTTTAATCATTTCCACCAGTTTCACTGGGGAGCAGGTCAGTGGAGCTCTTTATGCTGCCCTGCTGGAGGTAGCCCTCTTTTAAGAGGAAAGACAGAGAGCAGTGGCCTCATTCCCACGACGCAGCCCTGTGCCCTTCCTATAGGTGTAGGTACCTAGTAGGTCATTAAAGCTTATTTATTGACTTGACTTTTCTCAGTTTAGTAAAGCTGTATTTCCAGCAGCGTTTATAGTTATAGTTTCTCCTACATACACATAGTTGTGCTAAAAATCTCTTCTTTCTATAAACATCAAATATAAGTTAGCATTCTTTCCCTTGAAATAACTCAGAGAAGATTTTTCAGAGTTTATGTTATTCAGTTGCTTTAAAACACTTGGCATCCCACCTTGCCGTTTACTGAGACTTAATAAAAAATGATTTTTCTGAAGTTTTTACCCAAGTAATCAGTTAGATCAGTAGGACCAAGTCACATACCCACTGCTACGAGTTTATATATAATCTCCTTCTGGTAGGTATCAAGTAACAGATTTGGATTTATTGGTGATACTGTTTGAAGCTGAAGATAATTAATTATATTACTTTGAACTGTTCATGCTTAATTCCACTCAAGTCCAATCCGGAGGAGGGGCGTGATGAAGGATCACTGACAAAAGCAGGACAAAGTCTCCATGTGCACTTAATTTACATTTAGCTTCTGGCCCATATTTGGGATGGGTTGCATCCATTCACATTCTGTCCAGGGGAGAGGGTCTCCTGCTGTGCTCTCTGCCCCTGCCGTTGCTATTAGTTGTGGGGATTCTCAAAGTGTGGTAAAGTTTGTTGAAAGTACAGATTCCTGGGCCCCATCCCGGAGGTTCAGGTTCAGTAGATTCAGGGTGTGGCCCAGGGATCTGCCTTGTTAAGAGTCTACTGGGCTGGTTCTAATGCAGGTAGTATCCACCAGCACTCACGCTGAGGAACCCTGAGCCAGGTGCCACTCAGCGGGCACATCATCCAACTCTCCTTGCTCTCATTTTCCCCTGGGCAAACATAACGAGCACTTGATTTCCCAGTTGCTCATTGACTAGGAAAGAACGTGGTGGTCATGTTGACATTCTGCTTATTAGCTTCTTTCTCATTACAGATTCATAAATTTATATTTGGATTTTATTAAACATCTGTTTACACACCAAGTTTGAATCCACCCAAATCACCAAGGCTATTAAGAGGTAGCTATCTTTATACCTACAGATTTCAGATCATCTGACCACTCCGGGGAAGAATGTAAGCCACCTTTCTGAGAGCAAGCTGGCATTAAGGGCACCAGTATCTGGTATCTTGACCCTCTCAGTGATCTGTAGAACACAGCAATTCCTTTTTCTCTTTAAGAAAGGAGATAGGATGGTAAAAAGATTGAGTATAGGCTTGGAGTTGGGCAGACCTGGGTTTGAATCCTTTCTGTGCAGCTTCTGGGCAGTGTGGACTTAATTCAGTTGCTTATTCTCTTTGAGCCTCAATTTCTTCATGTGCAAAGTAAAAGTAGTAAATTCAATAGGTAAGAATCTCTGGTTGAGTCAGAATACCCACATTAATCTGGCAAAATATATACATACATACATACAAACATACATATATACATACATAGGAATATCTTGACTCCAAAAGCTCTGAGGCAGGGCTAGCCTCAGGCAGAGTCGAATCTAGGAATTCAGATGAGTTCATCTGAACCCATTTTCTCCCCATCTCTTGGTTCTGTGTTCCTCCCTGTAGACTCCATTCTCAAGCTCCCTGTGGCTGCAGCCAGCAGCTCCATTTATACATATATCTTCCCAGGTTAATAATGTCCAGCGGGAGAGAACAAATGCTTGTGCCTCCCTGAGCAATCTCAGCAAGCATCTCGTTGTAAATCATTCTCTTTGGGCCAAATGCCCATCCCTCAATCAGTCACCATGACTTGGGAAACCTGATGTTCTGATTAGCCAGGCCTGGGTCCCATGACCTTTTGGAGCTAAGGATACATCAACTCCACATGCATCACATGGCTGGGAATAGTGTGGCCTCCAGAGGAAAAAGGAAATGCTGCTACCAAAAGGAAGAGCTAGAGAGAATACAGGACCAACGATCTGCAGCTCTCTAATACATGAAGACCTACATCACAGGTCTTAAATGAGGTAATCCTGGTAAATTGCCAGGCACACAGTAAGTATTCAATATGTGATAATGGTTTAGAAAATAAACCATTTCTTACAGTGAACTGCATCCTGTCTTTATCATAAGCTATTACTTGTTAGGAGCGTCATCTCCTAAAGGAGAAAAAGATGACCTGAAGTCATTTTTTTCCCCCTAAAGTCTGAATGGAAACAAAGTTCTTAGACGTTCGAGTCTTTCCAAGGTTGAGTCCCTGTAGAGAGAGGTCCAGGTAAAACAGAGGAAAAGTGGGGAAAAGAAAGGGGAAGGGAGGCGTAGCGCACTGCTGGCACACAATGAGAGCTGGGTTTGAATCCTGGTTCTGAGACTCTCTGAGCCTCAGTTTCTGCATCTGTATATTAGAAATGATGAGTATTGCCCACTTGCTTCTATAGTGATAACCAAACAATATGATGGCTGTGAAAAATAAAGAACAACAAAGGGAAAAAAATTAAATAGTCAAATTACTATGAAGAGAATAATAGCTATATTGATATGCTAGGTACACTTGAATATTGAATATCTGGGAGCCAGGCACTGTGTTGAGTTCTTTAACAAATGTCATCTCATTTAATTCTTGCAGTCATCCAGGAGGCAGGCACTATTATTGCATCTTCACTTTACAGATGAGGCTCAGAGAGATTGCACAGCAGACTCAAGATCACACAATTTATAAGCTGGGATTCAATTTAGGTCTCTGATTACTTCTTTTCATTCAGCCTTATAGCGTGCCCTTTCTTTTCAGTCTGACGCCCCTGTGAATGTGCTGGGACAGTTGTGGATGTGGCTACCTAACATCTCTCTTACCCAGTCATCTCCAGTCACATGCACACGCACAGTCATGTTAGCACATGCCCCTTCCTCCTCCCTCTTTTCAGTGGAGTCACTTTCTCCTCCACTTTATGTTCACTAGTCAGAAGTTTCTCCAGGTGAAAGAGACAGCCCTAGAAATCAGAATCTGCACAGACTACCTTTCTGCAGCAGCCAGGATCTTGGTAGCCTCCCAGGAGCAGAGGTGTAGGGGAGCACCTTCCCCACTAGTCTCTGCCTGCCTGCTCTTGAAGAGCTGCTCTGTGTTTACCTTCAGTAAAGTGTACTGGTTGCCAGGAGTTCAATGGCCATTAGGAGAGATTTACGATGACATGAACCGTAGAATTTGGACTCATCATATTTATCGTATAAAGAACCATTCTAAGAGCTAGAGAGGGAACAGAGGGAAGCTTCTGTGTGCCGAGCTTATATGTACAGATTGCACAGTCACAAATTGGATGCGTTTCCCCATAAAACCCTATTTTATGGCTTCACGTAATTACTTTGTCCCTGGGCCTCCATGCATTTCAGGCGTTCAGCACAGGCAATCATTCTAGTCTGATCAGAACTTTATTCTGGTACAAGATCCCATGTCTCTGATTTCCCAGGTAGTTCCCATGAGAGTACTTGAACTTCTCATCTATGTGTCCTGATTTTTGTTCTCATGCATTTGGGCCCATTAAGGCTCATTACACTCTTGAGTCAGGCCTCTTACCAGCTCCTGAACTTCCTCGATGCATGGTGTGGGGCAGTTATAGGAATACTTGGGGGCTATACTTCTGCTTTGAAACAAGACAGAAATACAGCACAGAGAATTTAAGCAAGTTGCCAAAGGTCACACAGCTGATGAGTAGTAAAACCATGTTTTGATGCTAAAAAGTCTGGTCTCAGAGGCAGTGCTCTTATCTACTACTCTCACTGCCTCTGATAGCAAGTATTCAACCAGTGTCACTTCCTCATTTTCTCCTTTTGTATAAGAAACTGTACTGGCAATAAGGCCTTGATTTCTGTTTGGAGTCATGAAATCCTTACTGCAAGCCACTCCTTTGAATCTCAAAAACCCTTACACAGAGAGTCTCAAACTTGGCGTTCTGTTGTACTCACCTGGGGAGCTTCAAAAAGTAGTAATATCTAGGTCTCATCCTGAAGGTTCTGAGGGAATGGATCTGGGCTGCGTCCTGAGCATGAGGGTTTTTGAAGGCTCCTTAGGTAATTCTAATGCACAGCACGGCTAAGAAGCCTGGCTCTAACAGACCTGAACAGCAGCACGTTCACCTGGCCAGGACCATCACACTGCATCTGACCAGATTTTATTTCCAGGTGTTGGTGACACAAGCAGACACACACAAAATGTGTCAGTTTAGACACACAGCCAAAGGGAAAATTCAGGTCCATCACATTTCCATAACATAGCTTCACACACATGCCTGTAGCTGCCAGATCTGTTTGTGCATGTCCTTCACCACTGGGCCCTTGAAGGGTATGTGTTTAGGTGTAATAGCACGGTGCTGTGTCTCAGACTATTTATACTAATCCCTATAGTTGGTGAAACTGTCACTTCATAAACGCCATTGTAATATGAAGGGCTTTTCTAAAAATAGAGTGTTTTTGTCTTCCAAAGTCTATGCCACCTGGAACTGTTGGATGCACACAGCTCCAGTGCAGCTACAGTAAAGGTGAAAACCTGCTTACCTTATTTCTGTTTTACACTTGCCAGTGCTTCTGGATAGCCTTCCCACCTAGTGGAGCCAGGAAAATATTTAGCAATTTGAATTTTTATATTCCCAAGTAAAATCATGGCAGAGTAGCATACACTAGGGCTTGTGAGAAAGCTCGGCCACTCCCAGGAAAGTGACTGGCTCCTCCTTCTGGAAAGCCAGCCCCTTTTCTTCACTGAAATGCAGACTGGTTCATTGAGCTATGTTTGATAGGCTGCTGAGGGAGGTAAGGTGGCCATGGAAAGCCAGAGCTCAGGATTCGCTCACACATCTATCCACCAACATGTTCATGCCACGAGCACCTGCCCTAGCCTCTGGCAGGCCCCAGGGACTAGCAGTACACAAGACGAGTGTGGCCCTGCCTTATGAGAGCTCATGGGCTAATGAGGAGGGTGGACGTTAAATGATAAAGTCACATAAATACACAACTACAAATTGTGATACGTGCTGAGAAGGAAAAAAAAAAAAGATGCTATGAGACAAAGTAGTAGAGGAAATCTCCTTGAGATTGGATGGTGGTGGAGGGACAGGGCAGCCACCCCAGGCCTGAGGGATGAGTCAGATGTGGCTCAGGGAGAGGGAGAGGAGTATTCCGGAAGGGGGCTTTATGAAGGCACGCTTACCCATCCCTCAAGGAATTAGCAGGACTGGAGGCAGTGAACCAGGGCAGGAAGGATATTAGGAAGGTGGGAGAGGGAGGTAAGGACAGACTACTCAGGGCCTTGGAAGCCAAGGGGGCAACTTGGGATTTTATCCTGAGCCCCATAGGAGCCTTGAGGGTGGTTTAAGTGGGGGTCTGCTGGGGGAGTAGATGGAGAGATTACGTGACCACTGTTTGCCTTCCAGGTGGAAAAAAGGATTGGAGAAGCACTAATGGATGTGAGGAGACAGGAGGGAAGGTGAGAGGTGATGGCTCACAGCATCTTCGCCCTCCTGATCAACCTCGCCTTTCTCTTGCCTGTACCCTTGAGGAGAGGGAGCCGCAGGTATGTCCGTCGCAAGTCAGCACTCGTGTTTTCTGTATCTGGAGGGATGAGGCAGCCAGGATGGAGTTAGGCCCTGCCGCTGTGTCCTTATTCTCACCCACACTGTCCTCTAGGACCAGCAGAGCCGCAGGTCTGCTTCCCAGCTGACCAGCAGGATTCTTGCCCTTGCGTGTCTCTGTCCTTTGGTGATAAACAAACACCTGGTGTGAATATGTTTACCCGTCTATCTAGCTCTTGTCTGTCCCCTTTCTTGCAGCCTTTCTGCCAGTGTCTCAGCTGGGCCCTGACCTCCTTTCGCCGGGCTTGCTGTAGTAGATTTCTAACTTCCCTGGCAACTGGGTTTAGAACCTCCAGTGTCTTCTGCTAATCAGGCCTATCTTGAAATCTGACTCATCCTTCCAAATCCCAATCTTCAGAACATCACTCCCCTGATTTTTCCTTGGCTCATCATTGCAGAACTGAAGTTCTTTCATTTGTATTCAGGTCTCCTGCTCCCTGGGTTCTCAACCAGACAGGACCGTTCTTTATTCTGGGACCATGGTCTTTGGTCTCCTCTCTTCTGTCTTTGGCATATGCTCGGCCTGACAGACTTGAGTGATCGCTTCTGTGAGGGACAGGAGCATAGCCTCGTGTGATTTACTTCCCAGCCTCCATCCTCACCCTGCCCTACTTGCTCTGGGAGGGCAGATACCATAGCTTGTTCCTCCCTGTCGCTGCCCGTCTAAGTCGCGGGGTCTGGAGACACCGAGCACACTTGGACACGTGCACCTGGAATCTTCTTCCCTTTTCACCCATCCTCGGGGAACGCTATCAGTTTAGCCATGGATCAGAGCTGAGAGACACCTCTGTTCTTTACATCCAGAAGCTCATTTGCTTTCTCATCCTGCTTTGTCTCTTTCAGCACCAGTCATGCCAGTCAGTGTTTTCTTTTAACAGAATAGAGGGCTCGAGAGACTTCTCTCTCAGCCAGTGTAACAGTATTTGCGGCAAGCCTTCCACCGTGTCAGCTCCGCAGCCCCAGAAGTCCCTTCCTTAGTGATGGGAAGGTAGAAGAGGACCAGTTCCATTTTCACCTGCTCTGCTTGCAAATGGCCACAGATTGATAGTGTGAGCCAGCTATTGGTTGATTCAGCCCCGCTGAAGGGAGTGAAAGCCTTGAATGTGTGTTGTTACCTTCTCTGGGTCCCTGGTGGGTTCACAGGCTCCCACGTCTGCAGAGCCGTGTTAAGTGGGCATGTCATAAGGCATCAGCAGATCGTTAGCTGATGCAGAGAGTACCCTTAATGAAGTGTCAGGAAGCATAACCATGGCCCCTGAATGGCATGGCTTCCAGCACTGCAGCTTCTGATTGCTGATTTCTCAAGGACCTTACTAGGCTTCAGGGACATCACAGCTCTTAAATGTCAAAGAAAATAGGGACAGCGCCACCCAGGACTTAACGGGGAAATGTCTGATGACAACTTGACAGGCATGGGGCAGTATTCTCCAAAAGGTCTGTGCTGTCCCCAGTGTCCTGACTTCCTCTGCACACACCTTCTTAACTTTCAAACTCCATTCAACAAGAAATTATGAGAATACTGACAATACCAAACATTGGTGAGGATTCGGAGCAACAGGAATTCTCATCTGTTGTTGGTTGAAGTGCAAAATTGTACAACCACCACTCTGAAAAAGGTTTTCATCTTATAAGACTAAGTATACGTTTGTCCTATGATCCACTCTTAGGCCTTGCCCCAAGAGAAATGAAAACACATTCATAGAAAGACTTTTACTCAGATGTACATAGGAGCCTAAGTGTTCACAAGTAGAAGAATGTATAAAGAAACTGTGACATAGTCATACAGTGAAATACGACCCAGCAATAACAAGGAACACACTACTGATATATACCGCAACATGGATGAACCTGGAAAACATGATGCTGAATGAAAGGAACCTTACACAAAAGAGGACATATTGTGTGATTCCATTCATGTGGAATTCTAGAACAGGCAAAACCAACTTATAATAGAAGTAATCAGAACAGTGGTTCCCTCTGAGGGAGCTGAGGACAGGGATCAACTGGGAGGGGCCATGACAGAACTTTCTAGGATGATGGTACTGTTCTCTATCTTGATAGCAGTTTGGTTTACTCACGGGTCTGCATTTGTGGAAACTCAGAATGTACACTTAAAACCTGTGCATTTCATTGTATGTAAATTTTCATCAAAAGAGAAAACTGTACACAAATATTAACCTTAATGATTTTCATGCTGAAGTATTTAGGAGGAAGTATGTTATTGTCTGCAATTTACTTTGAAACAAAAAACATAAGATGGATCAGTGGATGGATAGAAGGATGGGTGGATGGATGAATGTGTGATAGAGCAAGTATAGTTGAGTGTCAATGCTAGGACGTAAATGATGGATGTATAGGTATTCATTGTAAAATTCTTTCAACTTTGCTGTATGGTGAAAGTCCTGAAAGTAAGGTTCAGTATTATGTGCTGCCTTGACATCTGGTAAAATCAGGAGGGCCTCGAATGGCTTTACCTCAGGTTCCCCTCCCCACTCTGCTTGCATGGCTAAGGTCCCCAGCCAAACGATCCTCTTTACCCAGGGGACCAGATGCACTGTCTGTAGATGCAGTCCCTGAGTTGGGGGCTTCAGTTCCCTGCTAGTCTGAGGAATTATTCAACCAAGTCAGTCCCGTCCTCCCATGGGGCCAGGGACACCCCATCTCCTTGATACTACAAAGCTTGCTCACAGCCCTAGTTGTCCACTCTGTTCCTGGAGGCAACCTCTGTGGGATCCTGTCCAGTGTGTGGTGTCCTCCTCCCCAGGCTGTGAGTATATGTGACTAATTTGGGACTGACATGTACACACTGCTGTATTTAAAATGGATAACCAACAAGTACCCACTCTGTAGCACAGGGAACTCTGCTCAACGTTATGTGGAAGCCTGGGTGGGGATGGGAGGGGAGTTTGCAGGAGAATGGATACATGTATATGTATGGCTGAGTCGCTTTGCCGTGCACATGAAACTATCACAGCATTGTTAATCAGCTATATTCCAGTATAAAATAAAAAGTTTTTTAAAAAAGAGGTATGAAAAAGAAAATCTCATCTGTCCTGTGTCGGGTGTTGTGTGTCCAGCCATCCCCATTACTCCAGGGTGGGATCCCTCCCTGACAGATGGAGTGAATAGGAGAGAATTAAAACTTGCTATATGTTTGAAATTTTACTTTAAAATGTTGGGAAAAAATGTATGTGCCCAGTAGTGAATGATGTTACAAAGGAGAAAGCATTGCTTCTAACTTTATTGAGCTTAGGGTTTACTTAGGGAAATTCTAAGTAGTATTAAACCACACACTGGGCACTGAAATGTGGCACACACTTTACCTGCTCTCTGTCATTAAATCCTGACTTGCCCAGCATCTGTCAGTGAGTAGAACGGTATGAGAACTAATGTATGAGAACCTAGTGGCCTGAGGGTAGAAAGTCCTGCCCCACTTACCAGCTCCGTGACTTCTAGGCAATGACTTCCCTCTCTGGGCCTCTATGCTTTGTCTATAAAAAAGAAAGGTTGCCACAATTCACCCTTCCAGCTCTAACAGTCTAAAGATCTGTAATTTTAAAATCAGTGTACTTATAATTACCTTATGACAGGAGAAAGGAAAGAGGCATCTTATTTCTGGGTCCCTGATCCCTGCATTGTCACTCATTTGGGAAATAGTTTATTCCAGTGCAAACTTACCCCCTAGTTTCCACCTGAACATAAACCCCCAAAGAGCAGGAAATTATTTGCCTGACTGATTTAATCATCTGGTCTTGAGAATTTGCACATCAGCCAGGGAAAATAGCTTTTTTGTTGCTGCTGTTACACTAATACTTCCCATTTTGAATCACATAGTCAGATAATTCAACCCAGCTCCCTTCTGGACAATCATCTGGAGGTGAACCATGGTTTTCCTCTAACTCTCAGGAAGGTTAATGTGAGGATTTCATACAGGGACAGGCCACATCTGTGCAATGAAGCTGAGTGTGTGACTAAGCAGTCTGGATGTGTGGATAAAATTGTCACACGTTGTCAGGACAGATTCACTGCATGTCTGCAGAGATAGCAGTTTTTTCCTTTTGTTCTTCTCAGGCTTCAGCTCTCTGAAGATCAGTGAAAGATGATGGCTGATCTGGGGCATATTCACTGAGGACAAAAAGAGACAGATTGTGCTTTGGACACATCATTCTGAGGTACATTAAAATCTGGCTGAAAGCTTGTGGGAGAAAGGACAGATAGTCCCATTTATCTGCAGATACCCACATACCTCTGCCTGTGAAAATAGTCAGTTACCCATCACCAATGGGAATGTTTTCACTGTAGGAGGAATGGGCTTGCTCTAAACCAGGATTTCTCAGCCTCAGCACTAGTGATATTTTGGAGATTGTTTTTCATTTTGGGAGCCTATCCTGGGCATTGTGGGATGTTTAGCACCATCCCTGGCCTCTTAATCAGCAGATGCCAGTAGTATCTCCCTAGTTGTGACAACTAAAATGTCTCCAGACATTGTCAATTTCCCCAAGCTGGGAATCGCTGCTCTAAACCATCCACCCTCCCTTTACTTGACTTCTGGAGACCAAGCTAGACATTTATGAAAAGGTTGGTAAGGGTAAGGGAAGGGGCAGATGCTTCACCACCCTGACCTCAGGTGGCTGTGAAGAAAGCTTAGTTTCTAAAGAATGCCCTCAACTTGGCACACATTTTTTTAATTGTGGTAAAATACACGTAACATATAATTTACCATCTTAATCATTTTTAAGTGTGATGTTGCTAAGTGTATATATATATTGTTGTACAACAAATCTCCAGACCTTTTTCATCTTCCCAAACTGAAACACTATGCCCATTGGACAACTTCCCATTTCTGTCTCTACCCAGTCCCTGGAAATTACCATTCTACTTTCTCTCTCTTTGAGTTTGAGCACTCTGGGTATATCACATAATTGGAATCATACTGTATTTGTGTTTTTGTGACTGGTTGTCACTTAACATCATGTCCTTAAGGTTCATCCATGTTGTCAGAATTTTCTTCCGTTTTAAGGCTGAGTAATACTCCGTCATACTGTTTATTCATTCTTCTATTGGTGGACCCCCTTGGGTTGCTTTGGGCTATTGTGAATAGTGGACATGGATGTTCAGATAGCTGTTCAACATCTTGCTTCAATTCTTTGGGATATATACCCAGAATTGGAATTGCTGGATCAGATGGTAATTCTAGTTTTAATTTTCTGAGGAACTGCCATACTGCTTTTCATAGTAGCTGTACCATTTAACTTTCACAAGAGCACACAAGTATTCCAATTTCTCTATATCCTAGTGAACACTTGTTATTTCTGGTTTTTTTTATAGTAGCCATTCTAATGCATGTAAGGTGGTATCACATTTGGTTTTGATTTGCATTTCCCTAAAGATTAGTGATGCTGAGCATCTTTGCATATGCTGGTTGGCCTATATATTTTTGAAAAAATGTCTGTGCACATCCTTTGAACATCTTTTAATAGAGTTATTTGTGTTTTTTTTGTTGTTAAGTTGTATGAGTTCTTAATATATTCTGGATATTAACCCTTTATTAATTATATGATTTGCAAATATTTTCTCCCATTTCTGGGTTGCCTTTTCATTCTGTTAATTGTGTTCTTTGATGCACAGAAGTTTTTTTTTTTTAACTTCATGATTCCATTTATATATCATTTTTTAAAACATCTTTATTGGAGTATAATTGCTTTACAATGGTGTGTTAGTTTCTGCTTTATAACAAAGTGAATCAGCTATATATACATACACATATATCTCCTCCCTCTTGCGTCTCCCTCCCACCCTCCCTATCCCACCCCTCTAGGTGGTCACAAAGCACCCAGCTATCTCCTGTGCTATGTGGCTGCTTCCCACTAGCTATCTATTTTACATTTGGTGGTGTATATATGTCCATGCCACTCTCTCACTTCGTCCCAGCTTACCCTTCCCCCTCCCTGTGTCCTCAAGTCCAGTCTCTACAGCTGTGTCTTTATTCCTGTCCTGCCCCTAGGTTCTAAAGAACCCTTTTTTTTTTTTTCAGATTCCATATACACTTGTTAGCATACGGTATTTGTTTTTCTCTTTCTGACTTACTTCACTCTGTATGACAGACTCCAGGTCCATCCACCTCACTACAAATAACTCAGTTTTGTTTCTTTTTATGACTGAGTAATATTCCATTGTATATATGTGCCATATCTTCTTTATCCATTTATCTGTCGATGGACACTTAGGTTGCTTCCATGTCCTGGCTA
>NC_041221.1:133162383-133170719 GCF_002837175.3 Physeter macrocephalus
CTGTATCAATTTACATTCCCACCAACAGTGCAAGAGGGTTCCCTTTTCTCCATCCCCTCTTCAGCATTTATTGTTTGTAGATTTTTTGATGATGGCCATTCTGACTGGTGTGAGGTGATACCTCTTTGTAGTTTTGATTAGCATTTCTCTAATGATTAGTAATGTCAAGCATCCTTTCATGTGTTTGTTGGAATTCTGTATATCTTCTTCGGAGAAATGTCTATTTAGGTCTCCTGCCCATTTTTGGATTAGGTTGTTTGTTTTTTTGATATTGAGCTGCATGAGCTGCTTGTAAATTTTGGAGATTAATCCTAATTTTGATGTAGTCCAACTTACCTTTGTTGTTCATGCCTTTGGTATCCTATCTAAGAAATCCTTGCCAAATACCACATCATGAAGCTTTTCCCCTATGTTTTCTTCTAACGGTTTTATGGTTTCAAGTCTTAGGTTTAGGTCTTTGATCCATTTTGTGGGGTGATACACACTTTTATATTTAATATTATCATGTGACATAGTTCTCTGAGGCCTGAGGCAGCTAGGCCTCACCTGGTCACTTACACATGGAGTCATGGTTACCCTGATAAGCTACATTTACCAGGATCATTCTTCTCTATCTACAACCTCCTGTAAAGTCCCTGACACCATTCTTTTTTTTTTAAATGAAATTTGTTTTTACATTTATATTTTTATTTTTATTTTTTTGGCCATGTGGCTTGTGAGATCTTAGTTTCCCCACCAGGGCTCGAACCCGGGGCCCCAGCAGTGTAAGCTCGGAGTACCAATCCCTGGACCTCCAGGGAATTCCCTCCCTCACACCATTCTTGGAAGTACCAGCAGGGCCCACACATGAGCTCACAGGCAAACTTGGTCAGCCACTGTAGTTAAGTGCCCTTTCAACAGGGCATCAACTGGGCATCACCAAGTCCAGTGAATACCACTGCCTTGTCCAGACCTAAATCATCTCTCAACCATTGACACACCTGCCAGGCATGCCTCTACTTTTCATTAAGCACTGCCATTTCCCATAATCCACTGCTGCCACTTCCACCAACTCGTGTCGAGACTGCCAGCACCATCCTGGAGCTGGGTGCCAGAGCTGTGTGGGAGATTGGGTTGACGTGCGGGCACATGTCTACCTCTCTATGGTGGTACATTGTCCTAAAGGGTCTACCCAGCTTGGATTTTGTTTTTTGTTTTACTTTAGCAATATAGCACTTTCAGCATTTGCTGCCAGTGAGTGTCCTCTGTCCCTAAAACCAGAAGTGAATGCATGGGGGTAAAGTTAAGCTTGAGACATCCAGTGGCAGGGCAGCCACCATGCCGTGCTCAGACCCAGCCAGTAACAAACCTTTGTAACCGGGTGAAGCTGGTGGAACCTAGCTCCTCTTTCCCTTGGGATGAGTACTTTCCCATCATGGTCCCCAGTCCCTCATGCACATGGACTTTTGTCTCTCTGCCTTTCAGTACTCCAGTTTAGCATTGCCCTAAAACCCCCCACATGAATTCTATTAGAACAATCCTGAGCTCAGGAGAGCAGCTTCCCTGCCATGCTGAGGCTTCGCTGTGAGTTAGTCATGGCACTGAATAAAGCTCCAGTGTAGGGTGTTCCCAAGCAGGTACATAAATCTCATCTATGAAGAATCTCTATGCTTTACTTATAAGGGATATTTATCATATACCATCCAATATTTATGAGTTAATTTGAATCCCACGATGGAACAAAATACAATATCTACCAGAAAACACCAGTAATCCTTCCATTATGCATCACTGTTGACACAATGTTAATTTCATTCTAATTGCACAATCTAATCACTGAAACATTAGCATCTGTGTGGCAGTAATTCAAAATGTTCCAACTCGAGGGGGATGGGAAAACAATGCAAAATAAGCTGGCAGTGAAACCATGAAAAAAATGGAATTAGGAATTGCAGCATCTGGTTGCCAGCACCTGTTAGGTAGGCAGCAGGGTTAAGTGGCACCAAAAGCCATAGAACTTTCCCCTGGTTGAAGAGAAAAATGATTTTGCTTTGTGCCTAAACCTCTCGTTGGAGTCATGAATGGGTTCTCTAAAGTTATATGGATAATTAACAGGTGCATTAATAAAGAGGTGTTCAGTGAGGCTTTAATGAAATGATGCAAGGAGAGCAGGCAGCATAGCGTGGTATTTAGCTCAGTAAATACTAGTTTAAAAAACTTTCTATTCCTTTTTAAATGTACACTGAGTGCACGGTGTGGTATGGAAGAAAGGAAATGTGCTTTGGAATCCTACAATTGTGATCCAGTGACAGCACTTAACAAAATAACCCCTCTTCATTTACCCTGGGAACCTCATCTTCCTCATCTATAAAATGGAGATGCCATTACCTTCAAAGAATTGGTGTGAAGATTAAATGAGATAATACAGTGCCTAGTAGAGTGCCTAGTTCATCACCATCACCATCATCATCATCATCATGTAGCAGCAATAACATTTAATGTTTGTTGATCACCACCTGTATGCCCAACACTTAGCTTAACATTCTAAGTAGGAGCTTTTATTATAGCTATCTGATAGATGAGGAAACTGAAATTCTTACAGGTTAAGTGACTTGCCGAAGGTTGCATAACTAATAAACACTCATTTTTTAAATTGAAGCCATATTAGTTTGATGCTCAAGCTCATGAACTTAATCACTCTGCCAAATTGACTTGTCCCTTTGTTGCAGGACCTTTCAGTGATGCTCAGTGGCTTGGGATCTGAGAATCCATACAGGAAGGCTGACTGAAGGTAGGGATGGATGAGGCAGGAGGATGGGAGAGGGAAAAGTTAATGGTCCCAGGGAGTACTCTGTTGAGATGGCTGTCTGTGAAATGACTCAGACAAGAGGGTGTGTGCATGTGTGGGTGGGGGAGAGGGACATAGAATAGATTCTAGGAAACTGACATGAAGCCAAATGAGTAATGAACTGAGGAAATTGAGCAAGTCAGAGATTAGAGGGCAAGATAAAGTCCCCAACTATTCACCCAAGAGGTCTCTTCTTCAAGCAGCTGTGGATCCAATGGCTTGTAAAGGCTCCTTAGTGAAAGTGGAAACACACCCTTGTGTTATGCTGACTGGATTCTAACTGTGATACTTGTAGAAATGAAACCACATCCAGAGGAGGAAAGCCATGGTAATCTCGGCATCACTCACAATGTAGATACCTTCCTCTAAATAATTTTAGGAGGGAAGAAAAATGCATGGTTGAGAATCTTAACAGCATAGGAAAAATAGAGTTGAGAGGACCAACGTCACAGAAACCCTATGAACACCCTTATAAAACTTTCACATTCGTCACTACAAAATAAATCCAACTCAGTCCAATTAAAAGAATATCAGCTGTGTTTAATACATTTAAAAATAATGTTAACTGGTACTATACAGTTAATTTATGTGTCATGGAAAATTTTAATATTACCCTTCCTTGAGGCTTCAGAAGAATACCTGGAAATTCATTTTGCTTTGTCATAGACATATTTTTTGCTATTTGATTTTCAATCTAAATTATAATTCCTTTTCGATGAGATGCCTCAGACTTTTTGACTCCCATCCCCCTGGTCTTATTGTGGTCCCAGGGACTGAGCCCTAAGTACAAGCACATCCATCAGTATCCTCCTAGAGATGTGTACAACTCAGCTCTCTCTTCCAAACACATGTCAGAATGTAGCTCTGAGCCCTGGTTGACCTCCTTTAGCTTTTCTTACTTTCTCCCAAGTCTTCACCGTAAAAAACCTCCATTCTACTTCGTTCTTTTCTATTCTCAAGCCCTGATTTCGGCTTTTTATGTTAACAGCTAATAGAAGTGACTCATATGCTGTCACTGAAGTTCTTATGGATGTATAAAAGCTGATGCAAGGGAAGCTCTGTACTCTAGTATTTTCAGCACAGGATATGCATGTGGTTTGGGAAGGATTACAACCTAGTGCTTCAGAATCCGAATCAAAAGTATTTTCACATTGTTCCCTGGCAAAAAGTTTCTTTCCAAATTCAGATTTAGGCGTATCCAGTGAACTCTCCCTCAGATAAAGCCATGAAGGTCATTTCTATCCAGTTGTCTTTCTGTGGGGCCTCACAAAGACCAAAAACAACCTCTTCATTAGAACTGTGTATGACATTGATTGACATGGTACTGTTAACACACCCAAAAGATGGAAAGAGCATTTCAGAAGTGTCATGTAGTGCCAACTGAGGCAATGAGAATGGATGTTAGCCTGCAAATTAACTAAAACTGTTTTGGTGACGACCAACGTTGGCAAGAGTGTATTAAAACAGGCACTGATACACAACCAGTGAGATCATAAGTTGGTATGTACCACCCTCCTGAAAAGAGACTTGGTGATATGTTCTAAGAGCTTTTAGTGTTAGATTTCATATCCACAGCAACTTCTAACTTAAGTTTGGATTCTTATGTTTATCTTTTCTGGGGAGAGACAGCACTGGCATTGGCATGGCCTATAGAGAGTGATTTTTTTTTTTTTTTTTTTTTTACCATAAAATTGGCCCTGTGAGTCTACTTCAGGCTATGGGAGCTGGAATGATGTGAGTCTGTCCTAAGAGGCAGCTCTCCTTTGGAGAGTCCAGCAAAATCAGGCATCTGGACCTATGAGACTGAAAGCCAGCCCCTGGACTGTGGTTAATTGAACAGACTGAGTTCCCTGGGGAGACCTCTTGACAGCGATGCCATTGACAATTCTCTGCAACACCTTGACCAGCTACTTCCTGGTCATGCAAACTGTGACAGAGAACATAGATATAATTTACTCTGAGAAGAAACTCAGAGGATGATGTGCCTCAGTGCTAGAATGGGAAGAAATGGTCCAAGAGAGCAAAACAGAAGTATGAGCAAAGGTGAAGGGCAGCAGTAGACATCAAATGCATTTTAATGTCATTGATAGTTTTGAGCCTTGAATGAATAACTTAGGTACAGGTGACAACAGAAGTGACTCAAGAATCCTAAGGCAGTCAACCTGTTGAAATAAGGACGATTTTAGGAAAACGAATTATGGCAGGTTTTGGAATTATTTCTTGTCCATTGCTGAGGTTGGGGTTGTGAGGAACAAAAGAAGACAGCAGTAGATATTAGTGAAAAAGGAAGAAACTTCAAGGACACATGAGGTAGAGTCTCCTGGTTGTCAGGGGCTATAACCCTAGAACTGGATACTGCTGAGGCAAGGATTCCTATCACTGGCAATTTTCAGGGAGGAAACTGATACACCACCTTTCCTGTCTAGTTTAGCCAGACAGGGGCCTGGATTTCGTAACCCATGAGGAATCTGAACCAAGTCTTAAAGGTTCAACTGTGGTTATAGGGAAAGCTGTTTGCTTTCCTGCCTCCTTCAGGTCATCTCTAGTCTTCAGCTCCCTATTTCTGTCCCAGATTATCTGGGAGCTGTTTGCATTTTACAGAAACAAGTTAAGGGAAATTGATCATTAGGTTCACAGTGAATTGCTTAAATCTCTCACAATATGCAGTCTTACAGTGAGTGTATTTACAGAAACAACAATGAAGCCTACTTTCTCTAGATTACTTTTTAAGTTGAAAATAGAGATGCTAGTATTTTTTCAGAAAGCAAATAAATGTTTTTTTTTCATTTCAATGAGTATTAAAGTGTGTAGTACTTTGATTTACTAATAAAAATGACAATTGGTGTATTACTTATTCAAAATCCAAAAAGATGGTGTGTGAAATAAACTATGAACACTATACCAAGCATTATCAAGAGGTATAGAAATGCATATGCTTTCAAATCTACAAGTTATAAAGCAATCTTATCATCATAAATGTTATAGCAATGAAATAGTGGCTCTAATTTAGCTAAACCTATTGAGTGAATATTGTAAAATTCCTAAATGGTATAGTTTGAAGAAAACAAGCTGACAAGAACTTTGATATATTGAATTTAAACCACATAATTTATCAGTTAAGATGATTTTAAATGCAGGAAATAGTAACTCAACTCCAGCTGGCTTTAAAAATAAGAGAAATGCTGCTCTTGCATAAAAGCACGTCAAGAGGCAAGGCAGGATTTGGGGCTGATGGAGTTGGGGGTTCAGCCATATCATGGTGGAGCCATGGGTTTTTCATCTGTCTGGACCGCCATGCACAGCATCAACTTCATCCTAAAGCCCCAGAAAAATGTTTTCAACTCTACAGCTTGTTTTCTTGTTTGTAATACCACAGTTGTAACACTCTCTGCATTTTCTTACTCAGGCAGGTCTTTCTGCTTCGAGATGAACTCCAAGAGAACTCCAGGTCTTTGATCTCCCAGGACGCAGGTCCAGATTGCAGCTCCCACAGCAGCCAAATCAACCTGGTCCTTGGCGCCTCCAGTGCCTGCGTCCCCACCACTTTTGACCTGGGGTAAGGGTCATGGCCAGGTGGTGGTGAATTCTCCATTGTCTTGGCCTCCAAGCAAGGAGCAGAGCAGCCTCTCAGCCTCTCAATCACGTAGTTCTCTTTTGGGTTAAAGGTAGGCTCTTGGGGCTTCCCTGGTGGCACAGTGGTTGAGAGTCTGCCTGCCGATGCAGGGGACACGGGTTCTTGCCCCGGTCTGGGACGATCCCACGTGCCGCGGAGCGGCTGGGCCCGTGAGCCATGGCCGCTGAGCCTGCGCCTCAACAGTGAGAGGCCCACGTACCGCCAAAAAAAAAAAAAAAAAAAAAAAAAAGGTAGGCTCTTGTATTGTAAATAGAACCAGTAGGATGTGTGTATATATATAGAGGGAGAGAGATTACTTTTAACCAATCTTCTCACACATCTGTGGAGACTCCAAGTGGAAAATCTGCAGGGTAGGCTGGCAGGCTGGAGACTCAGGGAGGAGCTGATACTGGATTTTGGAGCCTGAAGCAGTCTGGAGACAGGATTTTCTCTTCCTTGGGGGACCTCTTTCTTTTTTCTCCTAAAGCCTTCAACTAATTGTATCAGACCCACCCACGTTATCTTAGGTAAGCTGCTTAACTCAGTCTGCTGGTTTCAGTGTTAACCTCATCTAAAAATACCTTCACAGCAACATTTAGACTAATGTTTGATCAATATCTAGGTATCATGGCCTAGGCAAGTTGACACATACAATTAACCATCACAGCTCCCATGCTGAAAAGTGGTCCAGAAGAGGCAAGGTGTTCCTGGGGGCCAGGCAGATAAAAGGGTAGAGCTGGTAGTCCACTGACCCTGCCTGAAGCATCAGGATCACACCTGGCTACAGAGAGTAAAACCCCAGACTGGACAGCACTCCATGCCTCCAGCTGCTGTGTCTTATCTCTCCCATGACACCAAGAACACACTGAGCCTTGGAAGGAGCCCATGCAAGTGAGGATCCTTGGTGCCGAAATTTCATTATCTTCACGGTAAGTGTATTTCTGCCTTTGGCTAAGAGACAATTATGTTTTTAAATTCCCAAGCCAAACCGTTACTCAGTAGTAAAGAAGGAATGGGTTAATAATCATAACACTTTCTATTTAGAAAGGAGAAAAAGAGAACATTGTGCAGTGGTCCCTAGTATTGGTGTATCCTGCTGCTTGACAAAACTGGTAGGAACCTTCTGCCCTGGGAATGGAATGAATCTTTGGCCAGCCAACTTGACATTCCTTGATTCTACTATCTGGGACAGTACTTCTCTTGTTCCAGTTTCCTCCATGGCTACTCCTGACATGTGTGCTGGGGGATGATTTGTGCTCCTTTGGGGGATGCATAGTTTCTGCAGTCCTCTTCCTAATATGACAAATTCCAAGGTCAAGGGATTGCTTAGAAATTAGGTTTGTAGGCTATGGTCAGCCAGACTGGGGCTCTCTTTAGCCATAGAGGTCCCTTCTAAACTCAGTAGTTTCCAGTCTGTTTGCTTCTAGGAACATAGAAGACTAGGCCAAGCTGGAAGTGACTGTGGTCTAATATAAGACTCTGTGCTGTGTACTTATATCAGTTAGGATGTTTTGGCTGCAAGTAACAACAACAAACAGTAAAGATGGCTTAAATCTGTAAGGATATTTCTTGTTTACAAAAAAATACAAGAGATCTGGAGATAAGTGATTCCAGGGTTGATTCAGAGGACTAGCAATGTCAGGGCTCTGGGTCTACACCCTGCAATGCTCTTGGCCTTTCACTAAGAGTAACAGGATGATTACTGAAGCTTTAAGCAACATATTCTTTTTTTTTTTTTTTTTTTTTTTTTTTTTTTTTGCGGTATGCGGGCCTCTCACTGTTGTGGCCTCTCCCGTGGCGGAGCACAGGCTCCGGACACGCAGGCTCAGCAGCCATGGCTCACGGGCCCAGCCGCTCCGTGGCACGTGGGATCTTCCCAGACCGGGGCACGAACCC
>NC_041221.1:133170730-133223745 GCF_002837175.3 Physeter macrocephalus
GAACCCGTGTCCCCTGCATCGGCAGGCGGACTCTCAACCACTGCGCCACCAGGGAAGCCCCCATATTCTTAAGTAATATTCCAGGCAGGCTGTAGGGCAGGGGTAGCAAAGGGGACCTTCCTCTTACAATATTCTTTCTTTTATTATAAAGGAGAAGGCCCCCCAGCAGATGTCCCCTTAGTCTCACTGGCCACATTGGGTCACATACCCCCATCCAGTGCAATCCCTGATGGAGGTGACTGGCATTACCTGGCCAGCTTAAACCGCTCACCCCAGGGAAGTAAAAATGCCTGTATTCCCTGAGGCCACTGCTGCCTACCTGCTGCCTACAGGATAAGGAAGATAAGGGGTGGCTGAGGGAAGGGCGTCTGCCACAGATCTGTAGAAAGAGAAACACCTGAAGACTGGAGAAGGTGGTGCCCAGAAAATGTCGAGTATTTGTGGAATCCTTTTGGAGACATACTAAGGAAGGATGTAAGACCTGCATGAAGTTTCTTCTCCACTGGTTCAGGGGCCGTAGCATGAGATACAGGCAACAGAGAACAAAAACAACCCAGCACAACAGGGGAAGGGTAGAGCAAAGGAATGGAGAATCAAGGAGTGAAAATGGCAAAGGAAAGGGGAAATCAGAGAGAACAGAGAGGCAGAAGGGAGCCTTTTTTTTTTTTTTTTTTTAAGATTTTCATAGTGAAAAGGTTATGAAGGTTTTCAGCATTTTCTTCTGGGAAAGAGAGGGTACATGGAAAAAGACTCATCTTGTGGACAGGGGTCAGTCCAGGTCTTAGGGGATCTGAACCTTATACAATTTGAAGGGTCTTCTTTAAAAAAAAGAAAAAAATTATAAGTATAAAATTAGCTATAAAAGTGAATATTTATTTAGAATAAGGAAAGAGATCTAAATAAACTACAAATTTAAAAAATATGACAAAAACCAGAAAATGACATTATTTTTATTAACTGGCTGACACACCTCTTGAATAATTTTTCCTTCAGTTTTTGCCTGTGTACCTCTTCATACTGATGATGATTTTGTAATATATTTCATAGCTAGCTTAGGAAGATAATTCAGTCTTCTAGCATAGTTGGTTAAAAAAAGATATTTTTTATTATAGTTAGAATACGTAAACCGTATGATGTCACACACAGATGTCCTCACTGCTTGTTGCACTGCTTCAGGCTTGTGCCCTACAAACGCAGGCATTCAGTTAAATTCTGTTTCACACAATTCCATTCAGAAAAGGCAAAAATTTATACGGTGTAACTGTCATCGCATTCCTGACCATTTTGACAAGGTGTCGATGAGAACCAAATTCTCCACTTAGAATTTTACTCATCTAATGAAGTTTCCCTGACTTGGCTTCTGGCTCTGTATTTTAAACCTTGTTCCTCCTCCCTATTCACATACTTGCAGTGCCAGCCCCTTGAAGCATGTATCTGTGCTGGCAGCCTCACCTTCGCTGACATGGGACCAGGTGAGTGAGCAGAGCAGCAGCGGTGTGCCTGGATAGTATTCTCCCACCAGATGGCTAGCAGTGACTACGCGCCTCCCATAAACATATCCCACTAGACCCAAACTAAATGTGTTCAGAAGTCAACTTCTCCTGGGCCAGATCCAAAAGAAATTGACACAGCTACTCCAGCACCATCCGACAAGAGGAAAGTGACAGAAGGGAAGTTGGCATGGGAAGAGATAGTAGTCTCAACCATCTATGGTTCAAATAGCTGATTTTTCAAATTTCACAGAAACATATGACAATGTGTAGAGATTACTAGATCCCTCCCAGGACCTAAATCATAAGCTTCCTTTGCTTTGGGTAAAACTACCTCTGTCTGGAGGGAACAGAGGGTGTTGATGGGAAGATGGGGGTCACTAATAAATAATTTCATCTTCTTAGTGTTTATTCCATGGCCCACCATGCAAGTCTTGCCGCCAGATTCCTGACTCAAGTGCCCCTCTGTGACCAAGGCAAGATACCAGGCTGCTGACCTTTGTTGTCACTTCAGGCTAAAATGTGTTCCTTCTTCACGCATGTGGTGAATTCACCCTTCAAGGCTGCTATTCCATCTCCATGAAGTGTTTCCTGATCTCCAGAGCAAAGCTGATTTCTCTTCCCTTCCTTTAATTCATCATTGTATCCCTTCCAGCCTCTCCTAAAACACTTTTGGAAATCGTTCACGTAGACTTTGGTTTCCTTCACTTTCACAAGGCGTTTGAAGGCATCACTACATCCCAGTGCTTAGTCCGGTACCCAGCATAGTAGAGGCAGCCCTGGAGATATGTTTTGAAAACAACTTTGGAAAGAGTGCACTGATGTTAATATAAATAATAATATCTTTATCATTAATAACATCACCAATAATAGCAGATAGGAATTTTGAGCATTTACAATGTGGTAAGCCACTTCATATAGTTATTTTCCCATTTACTCAATAGCCCTATAGAGTAGGTACACTTATCATTCCTACTTTATAGAGCTCAGAAAATTGAGGTAGTCACACAGCTGGTAAGAAGCCAGAATTCCAACCTAGGTTTGTATAACTCACCAAGCCCATAAATAACAAATTCACCTTCTGTGTGGATATCACAAGGCTGACCCCATGAAGATTATACGGTCCAGGATAGTCAAATCTATTCTCTTCTAGTCATAGCTGATGGAGATGATCAGGACACTTTTGTCATCGACTTTGGAAGTAATGTCTGCATCCACTTCCAGGAGCTACTCTCATATCACTGGAGGAGGGATGAGAGGTGAAACCTACTTTTCTCCCTGCATCTACTCCATCCCCACAGTTGAAAGGAGAGGTAGGCAGTGCAGAGAGGGGAGGGCGCTTGCTCAGGTTTACAAAAGGAACTTGTTTGTCTGGGTCAGCGACCTCCACTTTCCATTCAGTGGTCTTTGATCTACAACATGACCACTAACCTCATATCTGGTAATTGACTCTGTGTCTTGGGATATGACTCCTTAAAAGAAATTCCCAGTGAGTTAGTATGATTTAGACAAGCTATCATAGCTGATTGAGAAGTTAGGTCTTTCTGTAGAGAGCTACATGTGGCATTTCTTCCAAGGACCTTTTTACCCTACAATTCATCTAAATATGTTATACATATCCCTAGTAGCTATAACTGTACAAACATATCAACTCTGAATTATAATCTGGCCTCTTGCTCTTTCCTTTTTCCATTTTATCAATTTTATGGTGATTCATACTCAGCCAGTCAACATTAGATCTACCAATGGCAGAAACTAATATATTATGGTATTGAAAACTGAACTTGGAAGACAGAATTTGCTTCCCAGAGTACTCCAACCTAATATACATCAGAAAAATATCAAATCAGTTTTGGCCAGAATGGAATGAAAAACACCTACCCTGAACTGATATGTAATAAATGCCTCTCTGGAGCCTCAAGTTGTCTGTCACTAGAAATGAAAATGTGCGTGAGCAAACTCAAAAGTCAAGCCATGGTGGCAGCCTGCACTGCACCTGTACCTTTAAGGCTGGCCTTCCTCCCAGTTCCCTGAGTGACTCCCTAAGACCTCTTTGGGCACTGCTTGCTCACCACCCCACTGAACCCTGCTGCTTCCCCCAGGATTCTAGTCTTTCCTTTCTCAGACTCAAGCAAGTCATCTTTTCTCTATCACTGAGTTCATATTTCACAGTTCTCTTACTCTTCTCATCTCAAGGCATTTTCCATTCCTCCATCACATCCTAAGAGGCCCATTGAGAGTGTACTTACAACCCAAGAAGTGAGGTTAGAAGCAGTCACACAGGCTAGATAAAGGACCACTGGGTGGAGAGTAGACACTTGAGTCCTTGACCTATAGACCTGCGATGAATTCCTTTGGTAAAATGCTAAGCAAGTCCCCTTGCTAGTCCCTTAATATTATCAAGATAAATGTTCTTTCAGAATCTCCTGCGTGCAAATGAAATGTTAGCAAACAGAAAGTCGATCAGGTTTCAGAAATTCACACTCGGGCTTCCCTGGTGGCGCAGTGGTTGAAAGTCCGCCTACCGATGCAGGGGACATGGGTTCGTGCCCCGGTCCGGGAAGATCCCACATGCCGCGGAGCGGCTGGGCCCGTGAGCCATGGCCGCTGAGCCTGCGCGTCCGGAGCCTGTGCTCTGCAATGGGAGAGGCCACAACAGTGAGAGGCCCGCGTACCGCAAAAAAAAAAAAAAAAAAAAAAAAGAAATTCACACTATTTGAAGCCCACATGTTGCCTCTAGATCTGAGGAGCCCTCTGGCCTCAAATTTGCATATCCCACCTTTGAACTCTAGACCTTTCTATTGCCAAATCCTAATGCCTCCATCCCTTCTTCTCTGAACGCTGATTCCTCCTGGTTCTTGTCAGCAGGTGCTAATGTCTTACGTCTGCCTAATAACAAAGTTGCATTCAGTAGGGGCCTTTAGTTCACTTCAGTGCAGCCTGCATTTGAGGTCCTTAAAGGCCGCAGTGTGACCCTGGCCAATGAGAAAGATATTCTGAGACTAGTTTGGTAACACAGCAGGTATCAACAAGCGTTGGGTGAGCTGAGCTGAATTGCGTGGTGTGTCTTTTAGTACCTTCCAAGTCAGTCTTTGGCTAGTCCACCTTCCTGCTGCAGATGGAAAGATAAGATATAGAACAAAAAGCAGACAATGCCTAGATATCACCTCAGGAAGGCAACAAGCCCCTCCCTCTGATTTATGGAATCCGAGGCAAGGGAAAGCATTATAACATGTATTCTGCACCTACCACTTTCCAGAAAGTGCTAAGTGCTTTCCAGTGCTCATTGTGCTCAGCCTTCTCATAGGACAGACCATCCTGTGGATTCCAGCGAAACCTCTGATTCACAGGTGAAGGTGTGGCTTTGACCTCTTATGTAGCAGTGGAGGTCTCACAAACTCATCCACTTCTCTCCCTCCTCCCTGTGCTGCTTTAGTTTGTTTATCCATCCGTCTGTTGAAGGGCATCTTGTTTCCTGCTTTGTGCTTATGAATGAAGCTGCACTAGACATTCATTTGCAAGTTCTTGTGTGCACATGCGATTTTTTAAAAAAAATCTTGTTTGGAGTATAATTGCGTTACATCGTTGTGTTAGTTTCTGCTGTGTAACAAAGTGAATCAACTATATGTATACATATATCTCCATATCCCCTCCCTCTTGCATCTCCCTCCCACTCTCCCTGTCCTACCCCTCTAGGTCATCACAAAGCACCGAGCTGATCTCCCTGAGCTATGCAGCTGCTTCCCACTAGCTATCTGTTTTACATTTGGTGGTGTATATATGTCACTGCCACTCTGTCACTTCGTCCCAGCTTACCATTCCCCCTCCCTGTGTCCTCAAGTCCATTCTCTACATCTGCGTCTTTATTCCTGGCCTGTCCCTAGGTTCTTCAGAACCATTTTTTTTTAATCCATATATATGTGTTAGCATACGGTATTCGTTTTGCTCTTTCTGACCTACTTCACTCTGTATGACAGACTCTAGGTCCATCCACCTCACTACAAAAAACTCATTTCATTTAATGGCTGAGTAATATTCCATTTTATAAATGTGCCACATCTTCTTTATCCGTTCATCTGTCGATGGACACTTAGGTTGCTTCCATATCCTGGCTATTGTAAATAGTGCTGCAATGAACATTGTGGTACATGACTGTTTTTGAACTACAGTTTTCTCAGGGTATATGCCCAGTAGTGAGATTGCTGGGTCATATGGTAGTTTTATTTTTAGTTTTTTAAGAAACCTCCATACTGTTCTCCATAGTGGCTGTATCAATTTACATTCCTACCAACAGTGCAAGAGGTTCCCTTTTCTCTGCACCCTCTCCGGAATTTATTGTTTGTAGATTTTTTGATGATGGCCCTTATGATCAGTGTGAGGCGATACCTCATTGTAGTTTTGATTTGCATTTCTCTAATGATTAGTGAAGTTGAGCATCCTTTCATGTATTTGTTGGCAATCTATATATCTTCTTTGGAGAAATATCTATTTAGATCTTCTTCCCATTTTTGGATTGGGTTGTTTGTTTTTTTGATATTGAGCTGCATGAGCTGCTTGTATGTTTTGGAGATTAATCCTTTCTGAGTTGCTTCATTTGCAAATATTTTCTCCCATTCTGAGGGTTGGCTTTTCATCTTGTTTATGGTTCAGCACCACTTATTGAAGAGGCTGTCTTTCCTCCATTGTATATTCTTGCCTCCTTTATCAAAAATAAGGCGACCATATGTGCATGGGTTTATCTCTGGGCTTTCCATCCTATTCCATTGATCTATATTTCTGTTTTAGTACCAGTACCATACTGTCTTGATTACTGTAGGTTTGTAGTATAGTCTGAACTCAGGGAGGCTGATTGCTCCAGCTCCGTTTTTCTTTCTCAAGATTGCTTTGGGTATTCGGGGTCTTTTGTTTCCATACAAATTATGAAATTTTTTGTTCTAGTTCTGTGAAAAATGCCATTGGTAGTTTGATAGGGATTGCATTGAATCTGTAGATTGGGTAGTATAGTCATTTTCACAATGTTGATTCTTCCAATCCAAGAACATGGTACATCGCTCCATCTGCTTGTATCATCGTTAACATTTGTCATCAGTGTCTTATAGTTTTCTGCATACAGGTCTTTTGTCTCCTTAGGTAGGTTTATTCCTGAGTATTTTATTCTTTTTGTTGCAATGGTAAATGGGAGTGTTTCTTTAATTTCTCTTTTAGATTTTTCATCATTAGTGTACAGGAATGCAAGAGATTTCTGTGCATTAATTTTATATCCTACTACTTTACCAAATTCATTGATTAGCTCTGGTAGTTTTCTGGTAGCATCTTTAGGATTCTCTATGTATAGTATCATGTCATCTGCAAACAGTGACAGTTTTACTTCTTCTTTTCCAATTTGGATTCCTTTTATTTCTTTTTCATCTCTGATTGCTGTGGCTAAAACTTCCAGAGTTATGTTGAATAAGAGTGGTGAGAGTGGGCATCCTTGTCTTATTCCTGATCTTAGTGGAAATGGTTTCAGTTCTTCACCATTGAGAACGATGTTGGTTGTGGGTTTGTGATATATGGCCTTTTATTATGTTGAGGTAAGTTCCCACTATGCCTACTTTCTGGAGGTTTTTTATCATAAATGGGTGTTGAATTTTGTTGAAAGCTTTTTCTGCATCTTTTGAGATGATCATATGGTTTTTATCCTTCAGCTTGTTAATATGGTGTGTCACATTGATTGATTTGCCTATATTGAAGAATCCTTGCATTCCTGGGATTAACCCCACTTGATCATGGTGTATGATCCTTTTAATGTACTGTTGGATTCTGTTTGCTTGTATTTTGTTAAGGATTTTTGCATCCATTTTCATCAGAGATATTGGTGTGTAGTTTTCTTTCTTTGTGACATCTTTGTCTGGTTTTGGCATCAGGATGATGGTGGCCTCATAGAATGAGTTTGGGAGTGTTCCTCCCTCTGCTATATTTTTGAAGAGTTTGAGAAGGATAGGTGTTAGCTCTTCTCTAAATGTTTGATAGAATTTGCCTGTGAAGCCATCTGGTCCTGGGCTTTTGTTTGTTGGAAGATTTTTAATCACAGTTTCAATTTCAGTGCTTGTGATTGGTCTGTTTATATTTTCTATTTCTTCATGGTTCAGTCTTGGAAGGTCATGCTTTTCTAAGAATGTGTCCATTTCTTTCAGGTTGTCCATTTTATTGGCACATAGTTGCTGTAGTAATCTCTCATGATCCTTTATATTTCTGCAGTGTCAGTTGTTACTTCTCCTTTTTCATTTCTAATTCTATTGATTTGAGTCTTCTCCGTTTTTTTCTTGATGAGTCTGGCTAATGGTTTCTCAATTTTCTTTATCTTCTCAAAGAACCAGCTTTTAGTTTCATTGATCTTTGCTATCGTTTCCTTAATCTCTTTTTCATTTATTTCTGATCTGATCTTTATGATTTCTTTCCTTCTGCTAACTTTGGGGTTTTTTTGTTCTTCTTTCTCTAATTGCTTTAGGTGTAAGGTTAAGTTGTTTATTTGAGATGTTTCCTGTTTCTTAAGGTAGGATTGTATTGCTATAAACTTCCCTCTTAGAACTGCTTTTACTGCATCCCATAGTTTTTGGGTCGTCGAGTTTTCATTGTCATTTATTTCTAGGTATTTTTTTATTTCCTTTATGATTTCTTCAGTGATCTCTTGGTTATTTAGTAGTGCATTGTTTAGCCTCCATGTGTTTGTATTTTTTATAGTTCTTTTCCTGTAATTGATATCTAGTCTCATAGCATTGTGGACAGAAAAGATACTTCATACGATTTCAATTTTCTTAAATTTGCCAAGGCTTGATTTGTGACCCAAGGCATAATCTATCCTGGAGAATGTTCCATGAGCACTTGAGAAGAAAGTGTATTCTGTTGCTTTTGGATGGAATGTGCTATAAATATCTATTAAGTCCATTTTGTTTAATGTGTCACTTAAAGCTTGTGTTTCCTTACTTATTTTCATTTTTGTTGATCTGTCCATTGGTGAAAGTGGGGTGTTAAAGTCCCTTACTATTATTGTGTTAATGTCAATTTCACCTTTTATGGCTGTTATCATTTGTCTTATGTATTGAGGTGCTCCTATGTTGGGTGCGTAAATATTTACAATTGTTATATCTTCTTCTTGGATTGATGTAGTGTCCTTCTTTGTCTCTTGTAATAGTCTTTATTTTGAAGTCTATTTTGTCTGATATGAGAATTGCTACTCTAGCTTTCTTTTGATTTCCATTTGCATGGAATATCTTTTTCCCACCCCTCACTTTCAGTCTGTATGTGTCCCTAGGTTTGAAGTGGGTCTCTTGTAGACAGCATATATATGTGTCTTCTTTTTGTATCCATTCAGCCAGTCTATGTCTTTTGGTTGGAACATTAAATCCATTTGCTTTTAGGGTAATTTTCTATATGTATGTTCCTCTTACCATTTTCTTAATTCTTTTGGGTTTGTTATTATAGGCCTTTTCCTTCTCTTGTGTTTCCTGCCTAGAGAAGTTCCTTTAGCATTTGTTGTAAAGCTGGTTTGGTGGTGTTGAATTCTCTTAGCTTTTGCTTGTTTGTAAAGGTTTTAATTTCTGCATCGAATCTGAATGAGATCCGTGTTGGTTAGAGTAATTTTGGTTGTAGGTTTTTCCCTTTCATCACTTTAAATATGTCCTGCCACTCCCTTCTGGCCTGCAGAGTTTCTGCTGAAAGATCAGCTGTTAACCTTATGGGGATTCCCTTGTATGTTATTTGTTGCTTTTCCCTGGCTGCTTTTAATATTTTTTCTTTGTATTTAATTTTTGATAGTTTGATTAATATGTGTCTTATGGTGTTTCTCCTTGGATTTATCCTGTATGGGACTCTCTGTGCTTCCTGGATTTAATTGACTATTTCCTTTCCCATATTAGGGAAGTTTTCAACTGTAATCTCTTCAAGTATTTTCTCAGTCCCTTTCTTTTTCTCTTCTTCTTCTGGGACCTTTATAATATGAATGTTAGTGCCTTTAATGTTGTCCCAGAGGTCTCTGAAACTGTCCTCAATTCTTTTCGTTCTTTTTTCTTTATTCTGCTCTGTGGTTGTTATTTCCACTATTTTATCTTCCAGGTTATTTATCTGTTCTTCTGCCTCAGTTATTCTGCTATTGATTCCCTCTTGAGAATTTTTAATTTCATTTATTGTGTTGTTCATCATTGGTTGTTTGCTCTTTAGTTCTTCTAGTTCCTTGTTAAACATTTCATGTATTTTCTCCATTCTATTTCCAAGGTTTTGGATCATCTTTACTATCATTACTCTGAATTGTCTTTCAGATAGACTGCCTATTTCCTCTTCATTTGTTTGGTCTGGTGGGTTTTTACCTTGCTCTTTCATCTGCTGTGTATTTCTCTGTCTTGTCATTTTGCTTAACTTACTGTGTTTGTGGTCTCTTTTTTGCAGGCTGCAGGTTTGTAGTTTCTGTTGTTTTTGATGTCTGCCCCCAGTGGGTATGGTTGTTTCAGTGGGTTCTGTAGGCTTCCTGGTGGAGGGGACTGGTGCCTGTGTTCTGGTGGATGAGGCTGGACCTTGTCTTTCTTATGGGCAGGACCAAATCCACTGGTGTGTTTTGGGGTGTCTGTGAACTTATTATGATTTTAGGCAGCCTCTCTGCTAATGGATGGTGTTGTGTTTCTGTGTTACTAGTTGTTTGGCATGGGGTGTTTGGCACTGGAGCTTGCTGGTCGTTGAGTGGATCTTGGTCTTAGCATTGAGACAGAGATCCCTGGGGGTGCTTTTGCCGCTTGATATTACGTGGGGCCTGGAGGTCTCTGGTGGTCCGTGTCCTGAACTCGGCTGTCCCACCTCTGAGGCTCAGGCTTAACACCCGGCCAGAACACCAAGACCCTGTCAGCCACATGGCTCAGAAGAAAAGGGAGAAAAAAAAAAGAAAGAAAATAATAAAATAAAATAAAATAATTAAAATTAAAAATTAAAAAATATTTTATTAAAGTAAATAATTTTAAAAGTACTAAAAAAAAAGGAGAGAGCAACCAAACCAATAAACAAATCCACCAATGATAACAAGTGCTAAAAACTAAACTAAGATAAACTTGTAAATCAGAAACTAGTCAGTCTCATATAGCAAATCCCAAATCTACAGTTGCTCCCAAAGTCCACCACCTCAATTTTGGGATGATTTGTTGTCTCTTCAGGTATTCCACAGATGCAGGGTACATCAAGTTGATTTTGGAGACTTAATCCACTACTTCTGAGGCTACAGGGAGAAAATTCCCTTTCTCTTCTTTATTAGCACAGCTCTTGGGGTTCAGCTTTGGTTTTGGCCCCGCCTCTGCATGTAGGTTGCCATGTGGCATCTGTTCTTCACCCAGACAGGAAGGAGTTAAAGGAGCAGCTGATTAGGGGGCACTCGCTCACTCAGGCTGGGGAGAGGGATGGGTACGGAACTCGGTGCAAGCCTGCGGTGGCAGAGGCTAGCGTGACGTGGCACCAGCCTGAGGTGTGCCATGCGTTCTCCCAGGGAAGTTGTCCCTGGATCATGGGACCCTGGCAGTGGCGGGCTGCACAGGCTCCCGGGAGGCGAGGTGTGGATAGTAACCTGTGCTCGCACGTAGGCTTCTTGTTAGCCACAGCAGCAGCATTAGCATTAGTGTTGTGTTTCTGTGTTACTAGTTGTTTGGCATGGGGTGTTTGGCACTGGAGCTTGCTGGTCGTTGAGTGGATCTTGGTCTTAGCATTGAGACAGAGATCCCTGGGGGTGCTTTTGCCGCTTGATATTACGTGGGGCCTGGAGGTCTCTGGTGGTCCGTGTCCTGAACTCGGCTGTCCCACCTCTGAGGCTCAGGCTTAACACCCGGCCAGAACACCAAGACCCTGTCAGCCACATGGCTCAGAAGAAAAGGGAGAAAAAAAAAAGAAAGAAAATAATAAAATAAAATAAAATAATTAAAATTAAAAATTAAAAAATATTTTATTAAAGTAAATAATTTTAAAAGTACTAAAAAAAAAGGAGAGAGCAACCAAACCAATAAACAAATCCACCAATGATAACAAGTGCTAAAAACTAAACTAAGATAAACTTGTAAATCAGAAACTAGTCAGTCTCATATAGCAAATCCCAAATCTACAGTTGCTCCCAAAGTCCACCACCTCAATTTTGGGATGATTTGTTGTCTCTTCAGGTATTCCACAGATGCAGGGTACATCAAGTTGATTTTGGAGACTTAATCCACTACTTCTGAGGCTACAGGGAGAAAATTCCCTTTCTCTTCTTTATTAGCACAGCTCTTGGGGTTCAGCTTTGGTTTTGGCCCCGCCTCTGCATGTAGGTTGCCATGTGGCATCTGTTCTTCACCCAGACAGGAAGGAGTTAAAGGAGCAGCTGATTAGGGGGCACTCGCTCACTCAGGCTGGGGAGAGGGATGGGTACGGAACTCGGTGCAAGCCTGCGGTGGCAGAGGCTAGCGTGACGTGGCACCAGCCTGAGGTGTGCCATGCGTTCTCCCAGGGAAGTTGTCCCTGGATCATGGGACCCTGGCAGTGGCGGGCTGCACAGGCTCCCGGGAGGCGAGGTGTGGATAGTAACCTGTGCTCGCACGTAGGCTTCTTGTTAGCCACAGCAGCAGCATTAGCATTAGCATTTCATGCCTGTCTCTGGTCGTCCATGCTGATAGCCACAGCTCGCGCCCCTCAAAATAATAAAATAAAATAAAATAATTAAAATTAAAAATTAAAAAATATTTTATTAAAGTAAATAATTTTAAAAGTACTAAAAAAAAAGGAGAGAGCAACCAAACCAATAAACAAATCCACCAATGATAACAAGTGCTAAAAACTAAACTAAGATAAACTTGTAAATCAGAAACTAGTCAGTCTCATATAGCAAATCCCAAATCTACAGTTGCTCCCAAAGTCCACCACCTCAATTTTGGGATGATTTGTTGTTTCTTGGTAGCCACAGCAGCAGCATTAGCATTTCATGCCTGTCTCTGGTCGTCCATGCTGATAGCCACAGCTCGCGCCCCTCTCTGAAGCTCGTTTAGGCGGTCCTCTGAATCTCCTCGCGCACCCCAAAACAATGGTCTGTTGCCTCTTAGGCAGTTCCAGACTTTTTCCTGGACTCTCTCCCAGCTAGCTGTGGCGCACTAGCCCCCTTCAGGCTGTGTTCATGCAGCCAACCCCAGTCCTCTCCCTGGGATCTGACCTCTGAAGCCTGAGCCTCAGCTCCCAGCCCCCACCTGCCCCGATGGGTGAGCAGACAAGCCTCTCAGGCTGGTGACTGCTGGTCGACACTGATCCTCTGTGCGGGAATCTCTCTGCTTTGCCCTCTGCACCTCTGTTGCTGCGCTCTCCTCCGTGGCTGCAAAGCTTCCCCCCCAGCCCCCCATCTCCACCAGTGAAGGGGCTTCCTAGTGTGTCGAAACATTTCCTCCTTCACAGCTCCCTCCCAGAGGTGCAGGTCCCATCCCTATTCTTTTGTCTCTGTTTTTTCTTTTTTCTTTTGCCCTCCAGGTACGTGGCAAGTTTCTTGCCTTTTGGAAAGTCTGAGGTCTTCTGCCAGCATTCAGTAGGTGTTCTGTAGGAGTTGTTCCACATGTAGATGTATTTTTGATGTATTTGTGGAGAGGAAGGTGATCTCCACGTCTTACCCCTCCACCATCTTGAAGGTCCTCCTCTTGTGGACATGCGTGTTGAACTCAGTTGGGTAAGTACCTAGGAACATGGTGATTGCTTATTCTTATGTTTCGTTTTGTAAGAAGCTGCCAAACTGTCTTCCCAAGTGGCTGTACCGTTTGTATTCCCACCAACACTGAATGCATTCCTGTTGCTCCTGACTAGCATTTGGTTCTGTCAGTTTTTTTGGATTTTAGCCATTCTATTAGGTTTGTAGTGATACTTCATTATTGTTTTCATTTGCAATTCCCTTGTGACATATGGTGTTGAGCATCTTTTCTTATGCCTATTTTTTAAATTGAAGTGTAGTTGAGTTACAGTGTTGTGTTAGTTTCAGGTGTACAGTAACATAATTCAGTTTTATATACATATATTTTTTCAGACTTTTTTCCATTATAGGTTATTACAAGATATTGAATATAGTTCCCTGGCTATACAGTAGGTCCTTGTTGTTTATCTACTTCATATACAGTAGCGTGTATCTGTTGATCCATACTCGTAATTTACCCCTCCCCCTGCACTCTATGTCTATGAGTCTGTTTCTGTTTTGTAAATAAGTTCATTTGTATCATATTTTTTAGATTCCACATATAAGTGATATCATATGATATTTTTAATCTTTCTCACTTACTTCACTTAGTATGGTAATCTCTAGGTCCATCCACATTGCTGCAATGGCATTATATCATTTTTTTATGGCTGGGTAATATTCCATATGTGTGTGTGTATATGTGTGTGTGTGTGTGTGTGTGTGTGTACACACACACACACACACACACACATATACACACACACCCCACATCTTCTTTATCCACTCATCTGTTGATGGACCCTTAGGTTATTTCCATGTCTTGGCTATTGTAATTAGTGCTGCTATGAACATTGCGGTGCATGTATCCTTTTCAGTTAGAGTTTTTGTCTTTTCTGGATACAAGCCCAGGAGTGGGATTGCTGGACCATATGGTAGCTCTATTTTTATTTTTGTAAGGAACCTCCATACTGTTCTCCATAGTGGCTGCACCGATTTACATTCCCACCAACAGTGTAGGAGGGTTCCCTTTTCTCCACACCCTCTCCAGCATTTGTCATTTATAGAATTTTTGATGATGGCCATTCTGACTGGTGTGAGGTGATACCTCGTTGCAGTTTTGATTTGCATTTCTCTGATAATTAGCGATGTTGAACATCGTTTCATGTGCCTGTTGGCCACCAGTAAGTCTTCTTTGGAGAGGTGCCTATTTAGATCTTCTGCCCATTTTTTTAATGGGGTTTTTTGGTTTTTTGATATTGAGCTGTATGAGCTGTTTGTATATTTTGGAAATTAAGCCCTGGTCTGTTGCATCATTTGCAAACATTTTCTCCCATTCCATAGGTTGTCTTTTTCTTTTGTTTATGGTTTCCTTTGCTCTGCAAAAGCTTTTAAGTTTGACTAGATCCCATTTGTTTATTTTTGCTTTTATTTCTATTGCCTTGGGGGACTCACCTAAGAAAACATTGCTATGATTTATGTGAGAGAATGTTTTGCTTATGTTCTCTTCTAGGAGTTTTATGGTGTGATGTCTTATATTTAAGTCTTTAAGCCAGTTTGAGTTTATTTTTGTGTATGGTATGAGGGTGTGTTCTAACTTCATTGATTTACAATAGCCTGTCAGCTTTCCCAGCACCACTTGCTGAAGAGACTGTCTTTTTCCCATTTTATATCCTTGCCTCCTTTGTTGAAGATTAATTGACTTTAGGTGTGTGGATTTATTTCTGGGCTCTCTATTCTGTTCCATTTATGTGTTCTGTTCTGATTTATGTGTCCATTTTTCTGCCAATACCATGCTGTTTTGATTACTGTAGCTTTGTAGTATTGTCTGAAGTCTGAAGGGTTATGCCTCCAGCTTTGTTCTGTTTCCTCAGGATTGCTTTGGCAGTTCTGGGTCTTTTGTGATTCCATACAAATTTTAGGATTATTTGTTCTAGTTCTGTGAAAAATATCATGGGTTTCCTATGCCTATTTGCATCTTCTTTGGTAAGGTGTCTGTTCAGATATGTTGTTTGTTTTTCCATTGGATTATTTGTGTTCATAATGTTGAGTTTTAAGAGTTTTTTTGTATATTTTGGACTCAAGTCCTTTGTCAGAAGTGTTTTGCAAATATTTTCTCTCAGTCATTGGGTCCTCTATATGATTATTGTATGATTCTAACTAAATAACATTATGGAAAAGTTCAAATTACACAGATGGAAAACAGATCAGTGGTTACCAGGAGTTGGAGGAAGGCAGATGGATGAATAGTTTATGCACAGGGCCTTTTTAGTGTGGTAAAACTATTCTGTAGGATACTTGTGATGGTTAATTTTATGTATCAACTTGACTAGGCTATGGGGTGCCCAGATATTTGGCCAAATATTATTCTTTGTGTGTCTGTGAAGTTGCTTTGGATGGGATGAACAATTGAGTTGGGTAGACTGAGTAAAGCAGATGCCCTCCCTTATATGGGTGGGCCTTTTCCAATCAGTTGAAGGCCTGAGTATGACAAAAAGGCCAATCCTCCCTTGAGTAAGAGGGAATTTGCTCCTGTCTGACTGCCTTGAACTAGGACATCAGTTTTTCCTGTCTTTAGACTGAAACTGAAACATCAGCTCTCGAGTCTTGAACCTGGAGGCCTTTGGACTCAGACTGGAACAATACAATCAACTTTCTCGAGTCTCAGCCTTGCTGGCTGAAGATCTTGGGATTTGTCGGCCTCCATAATTGCATGAGCCAACTTCTTATTTTAAGTATGTATGTATATGTAAAATAACATTTTAATTAAGTAATATTTAATATTAATAATATAAATTAAAATATATTTTATTGGTTCTGTTGAACCTATACCTATATATCTCTTACTGGTTCTGTTGAACCCTGAGTCATACAATACTATAATGGTGGGTACATGCTATCATGCATATAAAACTGTACAACACAAAGACTGAATCATGATATAAACTAGTATAAATATAAAGTATTTCATAGTAATGTGTCAGTATGTGTTAATTATTTATAACAAATAACATTCATCCAAGATGTTAATAGGGAAATTGTGTGTAAGGGAGAGGGCGGATATGGGAACTCTCTACTATCTGCTCAGTTTTTTTATGAATCTAAAACTGTCTAAAACGTAAAGCCCATTAATTAAAAGAAAGGAGAGTATGCAGATTTCGGTGGTATTTGAGGGAAGTAAGACTGACGTGCAGTGGATTTATGGTTGTTGCTGTGAGATGCCAGAAGCAAACTGATAGTTAATTCAGAGAGTAAGAGTGTTTAAGTAGAGGTGGCCAGGTGCAGTGCAGTGCTTCCCAGGAATTTCCAGATGAATTGGTTGGTGATGGTGGAGGTGGTAGTGGAAGTTGTGAGTTTACTATTACATGTGGGTTTGGCATCTGAACCAATTTAAAGTAAAAGTTAAAGGATTAGGTGACTTAAATGGTATTGTGTAACCCCTCAGTCTGTCTGCAAGTTTGGAAATGACAGGTAGGTACCCCATCACCAAAAAGAGAAGTAGATTAAGCACACTGGATTCAGATGGTGGTGCAAAGTATTTCTTGACTTTCCCCCTGATTCACTGGCAGTATAAATAAACTCTGCCTTGGAGGGCTGTCCAGGGGACTCCTTTCTCCCTGTGTTCTCCAGTCACCCTGCCCTTGAGTCTTTCTGTCTTTATATCCTGTCGAGCCAAGCCTCAGTTCGCTCCTCAGGACCTTCATCTTCATCCAGGAGGAGGGCTGCAAATGCTGCGTGGTCACTCTGAGCCTCCTCCTGGCCATCTACGGCAGGTCTTTAGATGCTGCAGTGTGGATGCCTCTTGGGGCTTGGGATACTTTCAGCAAAGCCTCAGTCTCTCTACACTGTCTTATCACAGATACCCTCTTCACTAGGGAGGAGGAGGGGAGGGAAGGAAGACATGAGGTTGAAAGGAAACCCTATCTTGCCGCGTTAGGTAATATTATTGTTATCATTATAATTGGTATTGCTGGCACCTAGAACTGCCTGCTGCTTGACTGCTTTTCTGTCTCTGCTCCAGACCCTGGATATCCCAACACTAAACCCTTTTTTCCTTTGAAGTAGCATGAGTGAGCCTCTGGCCAGGACATCAGCTGTTCTCCAAACCCCCTGATCTTCACACTGTGGGACAGGGGCTGCTTATGCTGCAGGAGATGAGAAAGAAGCACCATTCAGGTGCAGTTGTGTCCACAGGAGGCAAAAAAAAATGGAGAGTTTGATACGCAACATCTCCGATTTCATCTTTTAATGAGAAGTACATAAGGAAGAAGGCAGCTTTGACAGGCCCCTGCAGGGAAGGACCTGGCTGAGGGCATGTGGTGTAATTATTAGGAGCATGCGCAGAACTGACTCGGCAGCTCTGACTGCTGCTGCATCTCTGATCTCCCCCTGCTCCTGCTGTTTCTGCTCCATTCCCAGGCTGAAGGTTAGCCCCCTTCATGAGCAGAGGTCTGGCCAAAAGGCTGGGGCCAGCCCGCCCTTCCAGCATCCCATTTAGACACACCAACCTTGCACATCAAAGGAGGATGAACAATTTCACTTTCTGCTCTGAAGGCCAAAATAAACAGACGTTGTAATGCTAGCCCTTAGGGAGAGAGGGCAGAGTCAGGAGCCTTTTAATCCAATTCCTCCATATCAACATTTCAGATCCAGAGGGTCGGATGCCTTTGTTCATAAAAGGTCACAAGAAGAGCATGTTGACTCCAGTAAGCATTCTTAAGCAGTCTCCTGGGTCAGACCATTCCGGAAGGGTCTGTCTTTGGAGCCATACCACACAATGACAAGAAACACAGAAAGGGCATAGAGTTCTCACAGCTCAAAATTCTTTGTCTAATTATCCATTGCCCACTGTGCTCTGCCAGAATGGGTTCTGAGCTCTGGTCCTGTTTCTGTCTCATACCTGGTAGGTGAGTCTGCTCTCTGGGGCCTCAGTTTCCTCATTCTGCAAAGTGTGAGGATGGACTGCACCAGAACAACCACCTACAACTCTGGGTCCACTTTGGAAGAACATGGAAAGCTTTTTTTTTTTTTTAATTGGAGTATAGTTGATTTACAGTGTTGTGCTGGTTTCAGGTGTACAGCAAAGTGAATCTGTTATACATATATCCACTCTTTTTTAGATTCTTTTCCCGTTTAGGCCACCTCAGAATATTGAGTAGAGTTCCCTGTGCTATACATTAAGTCCTTGTTAATCTATTTTATATATAGTTGTGTATATATGTCAATCCCAGTCTTCCAATTTATTCTTCCCCCCCCTCACCCCCTGGTAACCATAAGTTTATTTTCTACATCTGTAACTCTATTTCTGTTTTGTAGACAAGTTCATTTGTACCCTTTTTTTTAGATTCCACGTATAAGCGATATCATATATTTGTCTTTCTCTCTCTGACTTACTTCACTCAGTATGACAATCTCTAGGTCCGTCCATGTTGCTGCATATGGCATTATTTTGTTCTTTGTTATGGCTGAGTAATATTCCATTGTATATATGTACCTCATCTTCTTTATCCATTCCTCTCTTGATGGACATTTAGATTGCTTCCATGTCCTGGCTATTGTAAATAGTGCTGCAATGAACATTGGGGTGCATGTATCTTTTCTAATTATGGTTTTCTCCAGATATATGAGTGGGATTTTTATTTTTGGCTTAGTGAACGCAGATTCCTGGGTCCAGTGCCAGGCTTGCTATGTAAAGATGTCTAGGGCTGTGGCCTAGACCCTTGCATATTTAATAAGCTTCCCTGGAGATGCTGAGGCAGCCAGCTGGGTACTCAGAAAAAAACATGCTTGGCAGCCACTGAACTAAATGATCCTTAAGGGCTCTTTCTCAGATGATTATTTTTAAAATATTTAACTATATTTTAATAACATAAAATATAGGCACTTTCCAGAAAAGTGGAGAAAATAGAATTTTTCAATGATAATCATTCTGCCAGGCAGAGATCTCTATGTCATTATTTGTCCTTATACAGAGTTTTCTGGGTTTTTCGCATTTGTTGGTTTGCATAATTATAACCACACTACAGATACAAATCTGCATCTTGCTTTTTCTTTTAACATTACTTTATAAACATTTTCCCGTGTTTTATCTGTGTGTTGTAACTAACATTTTAAAAAGTAAATGACATCATCTGAGAGCATGGTCCCTGGCTTACTTTCTCACTCCCTTCTACTGGGGATTTTCAGCTCCATGAATTTGAATCACTTGCTCTGTTACAGAGCTCCTCCTCTGAGGGATATGAGAGCTCTGGGTGGGCTGTCTACCCTCCTTCCCTGGCTTGGCAGAAACCTGACAACCCATGTTCTGCCCACAAAGTGCCCTACTTTGGCATTTGTGCCAGATGAGGACCAATTCACTGAGTCAGATGCTGCTAAGTGAAACCAGCATGGATGCCTCTCCATTGCTCTGTGACTCCTCTCCTGAGAATCCTGTATCATTGCTGCTGATGGAACAAATTAATGGAGAAACTGATGGATCTGACCCAGAAAACATCACTTGGTCACTCCCAGTCAGTTTTCATTTGCTACGGTTTGTTTGACCACTTAAGGGCTGCGGTGAACTTCAGTCTTAATTGGTGAAATCTCAGGTTAGGGAAGCTCATTCATCGACCCAATCATGAGCCGCCTCAGACTAAGTAACAAGCAGAAAACTCAGGGCTAGGCTTTGGGCAGAGAGGATGCTTAATATCTGGTGGCTCAGGGCATCACTACTCTCAGTAAGCTTCTCTTCATAGACGCCAGAAGCCAGAGAATCCAGCTACGCCACACGTTATTCAAGCAGGAAGCTGAGACTTTTCCTGGGGAAGGGACCTATTTAGGGTCTCACAGTGAGTATGTGGCAGAGCCTGTAACCAGGATTGGCTGCCTGCCCTTGACACCAGGCTGAAGTGCTGATACAAGGTGTCTGTGACTGCTCCTCCTTCAGGATGTCCCAAGAGCTCAGGCTGGCTTTGTCACTCCACCATATTCCCCAACCAACTACTTTGCCTCGAGCCCACGTCAATATAATGTCCTTATGGTCCTTGCCTTCTCTTCTCTTCCCTTCCTTTCTTTGCTTCTTCCCTCCCTCCCTCCCTTCCTCTTTTCCTTCCACAAAGTTTTTTGAACGTTAAGCAAATGTCAAGTACTGTACTGGAGATTCTGTAGGTTCACCAACTATTGGGAGTGACAGATTGGTCCACCTGTATGGCAGTTTCACCCCCAGTGTGATAAATGCTGTGATGGGGCTGTGGAAGCATAGGGAAGGGCACCGATCCCAGACTTTAGAGGGGAGGGGCTTCCTGGAGCAGGTGACCTCTAAGTCAAATCCTGAAGACTGAGTGGGAATCAGCAGAGAGAAGTGTGGGTATGATCATTCACTCCTGGGGCTGGGGCTATGTGTAAGAAAGCACATGACCCACGTGAGGGACTGCAAGTCTTTCTGCATTTAGGGCCCACAGGGTTTGCAGTGATGGAACACGACCTTCTGTGCGAGTGGTGTGCCATATGCCACTGGTGGAGCCTTGTAAGCAGTAGGTTTCCCCTCCAACAGGGGAGAGCTATGGCTCTGTGTGCTTGGGGAAGCGGAGGGGTCTACCTGAGTCCTCAGAGGGAAGGAAGTCTCCTTTGGTTGAATAACACTGAAGGCCTCTGTAAAGTGCAGAGGTGACCAGGAAGAGGCTGTCATATTCAGCAGTTCTCACTGACTGACCTTGCCGCTCTTCCTGTGCTTAATTAGGCGGGCACCCAGCCAGGCACTGAAGTGATAGAACCTAGGAGTGATGGGCTTTGTGGGGAAGAATCAGATATTTCTGGAGGAGAACTTGCCCAGGTGGGACACCACTGTGAAGGTCCCCGGGCAGCTGGGCAGGGAGTCAGCACGAGCAGAAGATGCCCGCAGCAAGGCCTGACTGAGAAAGAGAGCTGAGAGGACCAGCTTTGCCTTGTCCTGTATCAGCTGTATCCTGAAAGCTGATAGCATCCTTAACTCTGGGCTTAGAGCATCTAGTTTGTTTAAAAGCCAGTGCCATGGGTTTTCTTTCTCATAGCATCTAATTTATTAAAACTCAAGCACCATGGACAAGTCTTTTTTGTTTGTTTTATCAAGACAAATGGTGGTCTAAGCCTTTTATAGGAGGAATCTTCTACTTGAGGAGTTTGGATTTCAGTCTTTATAAAATCATCTTCACTTGAGGCATGGGCTAATTCTGGATGATCTCAGCTCTCACTGCCCTCCAAAAATCAGATTGCTGGGCATTATCTATTAGTTTTTGCTTTTAAATCTACATTTGTTACTAAGCATCTCATAGAGTCATTTCATAGGCATGCAGTCCAGCTGGTGTCTGTTCTCAGGATAACTTGGGAACAGTTAAGAGACAGGCAGCCCAGAATAAACAGGAAGAAGAGAAGAGACCTGCAGTTACTAAGTGGCTCTTTCACGAATTTTATTTAATCTTCCCCACAAGTCTGGGAGATAGGTTTATTTATCCAATTTTCCGGAAGGGAAACTGACATTCAAAAGGGGCTAATATAGCCTGAGGAGCTGGGGCGAGCAGAAAGCTAAGATGAAGCCACTGAACCTTGCCCTTGTGTAATTCCTTTCCCTCGAACGTAGACAGAACCTGTGGATGTGATGAGTCAGAGCTGTCCTAATTAGGTTATGTTATATGGCAAAAGGACTGTGCATATGTCATTAAGATTACTTATCAGCTGACTTTGAGTTAATCAGAAGGGAAAACATGCAGGGGGGCCCGACAAATCACATGACCCTTTAAATCTGTGTGGAGAGGTCAGAGACAGAGAAAGTCAGAGACTGGAAGAATGAGAGAGGCTAGACATGAAGGACACTCTCCATTTCTGGCTGTGAAGTTGGAGAAGGCCATGTGAGAAGGGACACAGGTAGCCTTAGGGGTTGACACATTCCCAGCTGACAGCCAACAATAGAATGGGGCCTCCATCCTACAACCTCAAGGAACTGAATTCTGCCAACAACCACTTGCGCTTGAAAGCCCTGAGCCCCAGAAAGGAACTCAACTCAGCTGACACCTGGACCGCCACCTTGTGAAGCTTTGAGCAGAGAACTCAGCTCAGCTGTGTCTGGACTCCTGGCCTACAGAAGCCAGGAGATAATAAACAGCTGTTGTTTAAAACCACCTAGCTTGTGTTAATTGGTTGCACAGCCATGGAAAACGAATAGAGAAGGTGATGGACCAGAATTTAAAGCCAAGGCTGTTAGGACTAAGGCCGGGCTTGTCCCACTGCAGCAGCTACCTCCTCTGCCCTCTACTCCATCGGGGGGAGAAAGTGAGAAGGGCTTATTGGACAATTAAACTCTACAAGTGTTCACTGAGAGGCTTTAGGTGCATAGCCCTGGATTAGGCAGTGGGTTTATAAGGTGATTAAGACTCAACAGCATCCCTCAAGGGGCTCACTGTGTAGCGTGAAAGACAAACAAGAGGCAGATGGTGGAAGTGATGTGGGAGAGCCTATGGCAGACAAGCAGCAATGCACTGTGAGAGTTGGACTCAGAGAAGGCTCCAAAGGAAAGGACGCTTTGAGCTTGGACTTGAAGACTGTGTTGGAGGCCACAGCAGACAAAGTGGGAAGTGCATATGTGAAACATGTCAAAGCCAACTGCACACCGAGTGAAACAGCAGAAAGGTGAGATTATCACGAGGGTTTCAATCCACAAGCCAGGAAACTCAAGGCTGCAAGAGGCAATGAGTTCTGAATTGTTCACAGACTAAGGGATTTTCAAGGGGTAAATGCCAAAGTTTTTGCTTTTTCAGCTGATTGGTCACCTGGTGGCCTTCTTCCTTATTTGCATCAGGTAGCTGAGTCAGGGGAACAAGGAAGCCCAGAGATGGTGTGAACAGACTTGGCGTTTGGGGGATTGGCTGGCATCCTCTGCGGATCTCTGAGAAGAGCTGTAAATTCCTACAACTTATGTTAGGTAAGGTTAAGTTTCATTTTCTTAATATGCCTGCTTTGGTCTACTGCATTTTTGTCCCTGACATAGTGACTCCATTTTAGTTTGGTTCTACAAAGGGTGACAAGATGGGCAAAAGCAGAGACAGGACACACAATCTTTATAAATTCTAATAAGCAGTCCGTGGTATCTGGACCGTCAGGTGCGTGCAGGGCAGGTGGGAGCTGTAGCTGGGAGTGTGGGTTAGACCATAGAGGGACCTTTCATCCTGTGATACAGCGTTCCAGCCATTTCCTCTAGGCGGTTAGAATAATTTCTCTATTCTGCCAGCCCTGCCTGCCCAGCGATCTCATAAAAATCAAAAGGCAATTTACTAGATGACATTCTAGACTGCCTTAATATGCATTAAATATCAAAATCTACGACCTCAAATGGCTGCCATTTCCTTGGTCAACTCCTTTTCACTTAATTTAATCTGGGATTCATTCCACAAACATTTCCTATGCAGCAACTCTTGCTGGACACTGTGTGGGCCCTGGGGGCACAGCAGGGAATCACAGGAGGCCCTCCCCTCTGGGACCTGCACTGACCAAGCCTGTGGCGGGGGTGAGGGAGGAGTGACAAGGATTAAGAGAGTGCGTCCAGAAGGAGAAGGGAATTTGATTCCTGGGAAGTGAGGGAAGGAAGAGGCCAGAAAGCATCAAAGGCTTCCTTTTCCAAAACACTCTGGAATTCTCTATGCTCCGAGAACCTGTTGCTTCTGAGGAATAGCTGTCAAGCTTCAGCTGGAAATTTTATATAGGTTACCAGAACCAGTTCAGAGCTGGCAACTGCGTGCAGCCTCATTATTGGATGCTCAGGGCTGAATTACTGTGAATTCTTTGCCTTAATTGCATAATGGCTTCTTTTCTTTGTTAAAATTTGACATAGTGATATCATAGGCAACAAAATATTTCAAGGGGCGTTTTGGAAAGGATTATGTGGTTTTTTTTTTCCTACAGCAGATTTCTCTTTCCTAGTCTCAAGTTTAAAGTTTTTTCAGTCTGTTGTAAAAGGAATAAAAAATTGGGGTAGGTGGATAGAATTGCTTTGTTTCCTGAATGTAGTGGTGGTGGTTTCATGAGTGTCTTAGCTCAGGCTGCCATAACAAAATACCGTAGATTGGGCAGCTTAAACAACAGAAATTTACTTTCTCGCAGTTCTGGAGGCTGGAAGTCTGAGATCAGGGTGCCAGTACGGTCAGGTTCTGGTGTGTGTTCTCTTCCTGGCTTGTAGACGGTCACCTTCCCACTGTGTGCTTGCATGTCAGAGGGAGAGAGAGGCAGAGACACAGAGAGTGACAGACAGAGGCAGAGAGATAGACCAAGACAGAGGGACAGAGACAGAGAGACACAGAGACACACAGAGAGAGACAGAGACACAGAGAGAGAGACACAGAGAGACAGCTAGAGAGAAAGAGATGGACTGAGACAGAGAGATGCAGAGAGACAGAGAGAGAGAGACAAGTAGAGCAAATAAAGAGAGACAAATAGAGACAGACAGAGAGATACAAAGAGAGAGAGACAGAGAGAGATGAAGAGAGAAAGACAGAAGGAAAAAGAGAGAGTGCTCTGCTGTCTCTTTTCTTATAAGGAGAATAATCTTATTGTGTCTGGTACTTCATTTAACCTTAATTATCTCCTTGTAGGCCTCGTCTCCAAATACAGTCACATTGAGGGTTTAGGGCTTCAACATATGAATTTTGGGTGGACACAATTCAGTCCATAGCAGTCGCTGTATAAATCTGTCAAAACTCATCAATTTCTTTGCTTTAATTAAGTACAGTTTATTGTAGATAAACTAAACCTCCATAAAGTTGTTTTAAAATGTATATATAGAAGAAGAAGCTGGAAACAACCAGAACATGGCCTTTTAGATTTAATACAGACCATAAATGTCAAGTTAGTCCTTGCTCTAGGATTGAATGACTAAGTCACTTGCTATTCAGGAGAAGAACTGGAGCAGGAGCCACCCCCTTCCCCACACCGCCATCCCCTTGGGCTTACACCTGCCCCTCTGTGACAGAGGACAGGACTGGATGTTGCCTTTGGGCCCACTGAGCACAAGCTGGTTCCTCCTCTTCTTCAGGCAGCGTTGGGCACTGGTAACCCCCTGCACCTCACTTGGCTTGGGGGCTCTCAGAACCCAGATAAAAGACTGACCTGCCCCTGCTTTTGAGGAGCAGGTCCATTTTCCACCTATCTTTGAGCATAAGGTATTTCCAAAGGGCCCTGGAAGAGCTGTGCAGTGGATGAAGGGTCTCAACCAGTGCTGTCCCCACTACACCAGGACACCCACCAAGGCTGATCCCTTCTAGAGGGCGTCATGCTCCAGCATTTTCTGCCCATTCGGGAACCCTTCATGACACATGCTCTCTGTCTCAGGATCTGCAGACTCAGTGTTCAGATAATGTACTGGTGGATGGTAATGCCTTGCATGACCCAGGGTTGCCTCTGAAGGTAACAGAAGCATTCTGGAGACAGCGTCTGAACCCCAAAGAGTCTTGATGCTTTTTTTCTATCCCCGTCTGAACTCTAGCCCATCTCCCCTACCGTGTCAGGGGGATTCTTCTAAAATGCTAAATGGATCACATCACTTGGCTGATTATAGTCCTTCATTATTCATTCCTTTATCCTTCCAGAAATTTTATATCAAGTTTCTGCTGTTCTCAGCATTGGGCATACAGGAGGGAATAAGACATAGTTCCTACCCTCTAGAAAATCACTGTCTAGCAAAGGCAGATAGACTTGTGAATAGATAAATGTCACAAAGGGCTGTAGGTGCTTTGAAAGAACTGAATATGGGATTTAGCAGAGCCCAAAGGAGGGAGATGTCATTTCTTCCTGGGAAGCAAGAGGGTGTCACGTAAGGAAAGCTTCAAAGAAAAAGTGACCCCGAGCAAGGTTTTGAAATGAGAGAGTCAAGACATTTCTAAAGAGGAAACTACATGGAGTAAAGGCATGAAACAGTGTAGACATACTTATCCCCATTTTACTTATAAACGTTGAGGCTCAAACAGGTTAAAAGTTTGCTTATAACTATACTGTTCTAATTGCTAGAAAGAGCTTCTACCACATATTGTTATAGGGGCTGGGAATACAGCGGAAAACGAATTCAAATGCAAGTACAGGGCTCTCTCCACCACTTAACACTGCAACTCTTCTTTTCAAGTTAACAATTCTATCAAGCATCCCTACTATGCACAAGGCACATTGGGGAACATGGAAATGAGCTCTACAATGCTGCTCTCAGAATATAAATGTTATATAGGAAAGGAGATGCTATACAGGCATAAATAATTATGTGGTCCTTTCAACTTTGTAATTTTATCTTGAAAAATAAATTATTGTTTTGTTTTGCTTGTTTTTTTTTCCTGATGCCAAAGTGCAAACATTACAACAAAACAAAAGTATTATTGACCTGGTACTTAGCACTTGACCAAGGTTTCGATTAATATGTTCTTATGAACAAAATAAAATGAGCTCTGACCCAAAGGCAATTGGGAACTGTTCTATTTGTACTCACACTTAGGCCATGTAACATGAGCTGTCATTCTAAGAAAGGTCAGTCTTTGTAGTTAAGCTGTTGGGTCTGCCATGTAGACTCCTTGTCCTATCTCCTGGAGGGACCTCCGAATCCATAAATGAGAATCAATACTCAATCTACTTTAATGCCGAGAAGCTTTCACATGGATGCTTGAACATCTATTTCTGGCTGTCAGAGGGAAAAGCAATGATTAGATCCAGATAGATAATGTCACCATCCCCCACATGACACTTGGGTGTTAAGTGAAGGTGAATCATGTCACCTCAACTCAAGTCTTTACGTTCCCCTAGGCCCTCCTGGCCTGGGCCAATGGCATCCAGGATTAATGATGTCCTGGACCATAGCACAAGAAACTTGAACATCACTTCTCTGTATGGGAGAGAGGGCAGGAGCCTGGGAATGATTCTTGCTCACTGAAGCCCACCCAAAAGTGCCACCCCCATCCGAATCTCCAAGTAACCAACAAGACTTCTGGAAGCCCTACCTGACCCTACAAGGGATTTAGGTCCCAAATTCCAAAAATATCTGCATATAAAACATGGGGCATCAAGGGTAGATTCTGTTAGATTTTTTTCAGGGCCAAGAGGTCCAGGAACACTGCCTGCCCATAATGTATTACTTTCCATATGAATCCCCAAGAGAAGTAATGTACAGGACAAAGATAAAAGACAGGCTCAGTTTAGTGTTAGCTGGGCCTTTGACCCTAAACCCCAATATAAGAATGACAGTAAATTAGACTGGGCCACATTAGTTGTGCCCACTCTCTAACCCTGGGCCCGTGGCAGACATCACTAATCAATAATGGTACTCCACTATAGCTCCCACACTTAGCCTCAGACTTCTTTTCAATAGAAAGTTTCAAGAAGCCATTCCTAATTCATAAAATTAGTACAAAGATTAAGCTCTTTTGCTTTTTTTTTTTTTTTTTTTTAATTTGGACGAGAATATGAGTGAAACTGCTTTGTACTGTCCCTGTCTTGCTGCTTCCTACTAGGATCTCCTGCTGTTCTAAGCTTGGCTAAGTACCCACAGATTTCATGCTATTAAGAAAGATGTCACATTCTTGGATTTGGGTCACTAAAGCCCTGCCATGTATCTCCCCTCCTTCCTTAACTCCTACCAGCCAGTGATAAGAGAGCGTTGTTTTCTATTGATCTTCCTCCATTTGTGTTTTTCCCTCATTCTGAGTTGAGTCACAGCCCTCTGCTTGGGTTGTAATTTTTTCGTCCTCTCCCTGCCAGCTCATATTCTCTAATGGTTTTCATAAAAATCATATCTTGGAAAGTTTAAACAAAGTCATTTAAACTTTCTCTTTCATTGTTAATAACACAGAGAGTCTTATGTGCCAAGTGAGCTGGTACGTCTGACTCCAGTGTCTCTTAATTTATAACTGAAAATGCTGTCACCCACTGTCTCGGGGGTATTTTATGTCCCACCGTCTCATGTTGTCTCTGAGGCTCTTCTTAAATAGTATTACTCTCAGTGAAGCCTGAAACTTTCCTGCCTCTTTTAGAAAACTTTCTCTGCTGGATCTTATCTTCCCTTGGCTTCCCAGGCTGGGCCTAAATCTCCCTTTAGTGCCCTTGCACAAAGTCAGGGGAAGATGCTAGTGCATAGGCATAAGTGGCCTCAGTTACTCATAAGCCCAAAGGCTCTTAAGAATTGATAATTTCTTAGTTTCTTAATAATTTCTGCTTCCTTTAGAGGATGGAATTCAAATCCGTGTTTCCCTCTAACTCCATTGATTTCACTTTCAGGGAGGTATTAATCTGATTGGTCAGATTCCAATAAGTGACAAGTCTTAAGGGCATAAACAAACCCTAGTGGACAGACACATTCTCTTTGATTTCCATCCCCCTTTTAACTGATGAATGTCTATTTTGCCTGATAATAATAAGATTCTCAAGACTTGGGTGTGGGAGCAGTGGTAGGTGGGGAATAGGCAGAATGTCCTCATGGCTTCTTTTATCTAAAATTACTTAAGTTCAACTCAGTCCTCACAAACGTCCAGAGACAAAAAGTGTCCTCACTGTCCTTTATCAGGACTGTTAAAATAACTCTTCAGAAGTCTCTAATTCTCCAGCCTTGTCTTCTTCCGATCCATCCTGCATCCTGAAGCCATCATGGTTTTATGAAATGTGAATCTGATCATATCTCTGCTCTTGGAAAGAGGAAACACATTCAGAACTTGGGACAAGGATCAGAAAGTGATCTTGCTTAAGGAAGAGTGGCCCCTGCATGCCCACAAGTCATGGCTTATTAGAGAATTCAGGTTCTGATAAAGGGCCACATACACCTCAGCCTTCCTCTCCAGGGAAGGCTATTATGGTGAGAAGAAAAATGAAAAGGAACTAGAAAACAATTTTTTAAAATTTAAAAATCTAAGGGTTTTGCAAAATAGGCAAACCCTTGTAGGATGCTACATTCTGATTTTTTTTTTAGTAAGTACGTATGGGGTCTCCTCCCAAGCAGAGAATTCTGGGTCTGCTTTTTTTTTTAAATTAATTAATTTATTATTTATTTATTTATTTGGCTGTGCTGGGTCTCCGTTTCTGCGCGAGGGCCCTCTCCAGTTGCGGTGAGTGGGGGCCACTCCTCATCGCGGTGCGCGGGCCTCTCACTGTCGCGGCCTCTCCCGTTGCGGAGCACAAGTTCCAGATGCGCAGGCTCAGTAGTTGCAGCCCACGGGCCCAGCCGCTCCGCGACATTTGGGATCCTCCCAGACCAGGGCTCGAACCCGTGTCCCCTGCACTGGCAGGCAGACCCCCAACCACTGCGCCACCAGGGAAGCCCCTGGGTCTACTTTTATATAGGATTATGGGGCTGTAGGCCCCAGCAGTGCAGGCTGGCCTGTTCCCATTTCTGGGTGAAGCCAAAAGCACAGCTTGGCTGCCCTTTTTCCCCCTTCCAGGACTCTGGGCCTGATTAAGAAGCAACTCAGATGTACCCAGGTTGGAAGGAGCCTCTGTTCCTTAGCAGTTCAATTGGAAGCAGTCACAGCCAGCTGTCAGGACTGAGGCAGGAGAAGCCAAAGCGGGGAGCTGAGGTCAGGTGTAAGGGAGTGTGGCCAGTGTCACACTTGGGAGTGTGAAATGAGGCCAAGCTGGGGCAGGGAGGATGGAGGGGTCTGGAGTCTGAGGCTGGGTCAGCTCTACAGGAGACATCTAATCTGAGCAGTGTGTGAAAATTGGAATGTGGAGTCAGATTCAAGGGCAAACAGAGCTTGTTAGAATGGCAGGGCCAGCCTTCAGATCAAATCCTTGGCCAGCTGAAAAAAAAAAATCACTTCTGGGGATAAGAGACCAGAGAGGCCAAGCCTGTGTTCAATCTCCCCACTGTCCTGAGAGTTTCTACCACCTCTGGTCTTAAAGGCACAGTCATCCAAAACTAGAGTCTGCTGTAGGTTGAGGTGCCAGCCCCCATTATGTAATCAAGACATCAGTGTTGTTTGGGGAACCCAGGGCTGTCCACATCTTAGCAGAGGAAGAAAACCTGTGATCATTCTCTTGCGTGTGGGTCTGACTATTCATTAGTTTGTGGTACAGGCATAAGCTGGACAGCCCAGGCCTTCTTTGGGTCATAGCCATATATATTGGCAAGTGCCTTTTATTTCAAAACATTTTACATTTTCTGTGATGAATTTTGAAATAGTTGTTCATCCTGAGGCATCGTAAAGCTAAAACTGAAAGCCACAAACATGGTAGCTTTGCTATGGACCAGTGCCACATGCCATCTCTTACCTTCCTCCTATCCTCCTGTAAGTACTTACTGAGCACCTCTCTGTGCCAGGATGCCCTTCCCCCAGTGGAGCACACACTCTAAGCTTCTCAAAACACACTGGCAATCTCTGCTCAGTCTCCCACCTCTCCAAAGACCTAGAGTGCTGACTGATTTTTTCATACTCATTTTCTGTGTTAAGAACAAAAGCCGTAAAATGGCCTTATTCTTTTTTAAGTCAAAACAGTGGTCAAAAAGAAGATAAACCATCTGCATAACTCAGGAATGCTGGATAAGCGTAATGTTTATGTTAGGATTTTTTTTTTCTCTCCATGATGTCTCTTTGCCTGGAGGAGAACTTTCAAACAACTCTCACATTAAATTATATGTAATTCAACAGGAAAAAGTGGTGGGCAGTCTAGCCTCCCACTGAGTGCTCTGACTCATAATTTTAATGGCCTTGATTTGCAATGCCCTGTACCTGACCTTGAACGTCAATAGAAGGGATGCGCTGATCAGTCAGTGTTTGCAGCCTAACCTTGGAACCATCAGATGATCATATAGGAAATCCCCATTTCTGATGCTGGGACTGTCGAGGGTGTTGATTAAAGGAATAACCGTCTTCATTTTGTGCAAATATCCTCCCTGAAATATCCATTCCTAGCCCTGTGCCATCATCGCCTGCAAGGAGCATCATGAGGCTGAGGCCAGGTGCTACTCAACCCTGCTTGCCTCCCTGATCTTCACTGAGTCCTCACATGCATGCTGAGTGCAGCCTCATTCAGGCCAGCAATCATCCCCTCTGAGAACCACCTGCAGCCCCACACGAGTGGTTTTTTGCTGGGAGGCAGCTGGTACACTGGGAAGAGTAGTTTTTGGCAACAGAATCACTCAGAATGGAATCCTACTGCTGATATACTTGCTAGATGTGTGGCTTTAGACACAAGACCCTCATCACTGAACCTGCTGCTTTGTTAGAAAGAAGAAATGAGATGACAAAAAGAATGCCCCTGTCGTAAAACGGAATTTGAAAACCATGAATGTGCATAACGGTAGCTTTGAGGATAAAAAGAACAGGGACCTGTCCCGCGCAGCCTCTTTGCTTCCTTCTTTTCTCCACTAGCACTTCCTGAGCGCCTCTCTGTGCCAAAAGCTGAGCTAAATGCTAAGGGTGTAGCCATCACCAAGAAAAACATGACCTTTACCTCAGAGCTGATACCTGGAGGCAAGCGTCTCACAAATCATTCTGCCCCTCCCTTGTTTTGGTCTTCTGCAGCCAAAGAGAGAGCAAGAATCATTGTTCTTTTCTCTGTAATTAGTACAGTGTTCCCAGTAAGAGTTCAATAAAAATGTTCGTCACTTAACTAACTAGCAAAACTCAGCTTCCAGGCGGGACTTTTCAGAACAGCCTACGGTGGCAAGAGTGGCCTATTGAAAGTGACCTCTCACACTTTGAGCTCTAGGTCGAGACCGAAAAGGGAAAAAGAAGAAAAGTATTTGCCCTTCTATAGATGGCTGGGTGAGGCAGTGGGTCCCACAGAGTAATCCAGGCAAACTCATGTAGACAGGTCACCCACCACCAGTGGGGAGGGACACAGACGCAAAGGCAAATGTAGCTTTGCTGCGTCTCACTAACACCTTATGTTTACTTTGCCCATTTTACTACTATGAGAAGCAACCAGATAAGGGTGTTTGAGGAAAAAAAGTAAATAAGCGCATAAAATGTACTTGTTACTCAGCGTGGTGGCGTATGTAGGTGATTTTAACAGCACGCAAAAATAAGCTCCTTCAGCAAATTAATTGGATTGTGGTGACAAAGCACCCTGAAGTCAGAGAGGCTACCCCTGGCAAAGCCTCGGTTCCTTGGCAGCAGTGCTGAAACCCTACGTTATGTAATTAAAACAGGGGAAGCTCCTTTCTGGGAGAACGAGCCAGGAAAACCAAATAAAATAGCAGCTTCTCAAAATGAATTTTCTTTTCCTTACTCTTCAAGAAAACACTGATCAAATGAGCAGAATAAGTTAGTTTTGTTTCTAAAATAAGAAGGCTGATGTCTCTGACAGTGGAAGTTATGCCTCAGGCCCTTTCCTGTTGAAAGGCAGCTCTTATATCTCCTCCTGTCACAGACCCCCAACCAAGCCCCTCCTCACCATAAAACCAGTGCAGCAAAAACCACACCAGATTCATTGTGGTTCTGACTATCAGAAATGTGATGCTAAGGAAAATCGGGAAAACCAAATAGGAAGAACTTCAGATAGTTTCTAGCTACACTTGTTTTTCTTATTTATAAATCTCATCCATGTGGACATACACATCACACAGTTTATTTCAGTTTTGTTGAAAATGTTAGACAATTATTTGGTAAATGAAAGCTAAATAACCTGTGTGACTGGTGTACCCACTGTGGCCCAGGGCTGGGGGAGATTCCAGCAGAGCCCTGCTGACAGTCCTCGGTAGCTTGTCCTCACCGGAAGCAGGCCTCCAATATCTGGCCCTTGCCAACCTCTCCAGCCTCAGCGTCATTCTGCTCATTTTGAACTGATCTCGCTCAGCTGTTTCCTAGCTCCATGCTTTGTACCAACCCTCCTCTCTGCTAGAACGTCTCCTCCCTTCTCCATCTCCTCCTCCCTGGTGCAACTGAGAAATCCCCACACATCCCTCAGACCTGGCTGCAGAGTTTCTCTTCTAGGAATCCTCCCATGACTGTCCTCCCCTTCCTGACAGCCAGCCTGGCCCAACTTTCTCCCCAGGGCCTTGCCCACACCTGGCATGGCTCTCTTTACAGGCATGACCTTAGCTTATAGGTTTGCTTGTAGTTGGTTTACCTGTCTATCACTACTCCTGAACTCAGCTCCTCAAGGGCAGGGGCTATGTTAACACTGGTTTCAATCTCCCACACTGCCAAAGTGCCTGGAATACTGTAATTGAGCCACTGGTGGTGGAAGGAAGGAAGGGAAAGAGAAAGGGATGGTGGGAGTGTCAGGACAGAATAAAACAGTTACCTGAGAAGGTCTGGGGCAGAGCATGAAGGAGGCACCAGTGCTGCTAGGGAGAGGCCAACACAGCCAAGGAATCAGAGGGAATTATGAAACTTCACAGAGGAAATGGAGGGTCTACCTTGCTTACAGGGATGATAACTGGAATGAAAGAGAGAATCCTGGGAAAATAAAGGTAGATGGTCCCAGAGTCCCTTTCTTAGGTGTACAGAAGCCTTACATAAAAAGGCCCGGCTTTGTTTGTGTTTTAGTCAGGGACCTCCAGAGAAACAGAACCAGTAGGATGAATGTATATATAGAAGGAGATTTATAATCAGGAATTGGCTCGTGTGACCATGGAGGCTGACAAGTCCCAAGATCTGTAGGGAATGTCGGCAAGCCGGAGAGCCAGGAGAACCACTGGTGCCGTTCTGATCCAAAGATCGGAAGGTTTGAGACCAAGGAAGAGATAAGTGTTCAAAATAATTTTATAATAAGGTGCTTTTGAAAGAGAATGAACAGAAGAAAAGGCTTCTGCTAGTTTGAAGACTCCCACACATACCCAGGTCACAGTTTTGTCTCAGCAAGGTGATGTCTCATTAGCATACATACCTGATATCAGATTTGGGTGCATATTCTCACCCTATTGCCCCACTCCTTGGAACTTTATTATTTTTTTCATTTTTTTGCAAATTATAGTCCATTATAGGTTATTACAAGATATTGGGTATAATTCCCTGTGCTATATAGTAAATCCTTTTTGCTTATCTGTGTTGTGTATAATAGTTGTATCTGTTAATCTCATACTCCTTATTTGTCACTCTTCCCCCTCTCTCCCCTTTGGTAACCAAAAGTTTGTTTTCTATGTCTGTGAGTCTGTTGCTATTTTGTATAGTTTGATTTGTATTATTTTCTAGATTCCACATTGAAGTGATATCATATAGCATTTGTCTTTCTCTGTCTGACTTTTTCACTAAGCATTATATTCTCTAGGTCCATCCATGTTGCTGCAAAAGGCAATATTTCATTCTTTTTTATGTCTGAGTAATATTCCATTGTATCTATCTATCTATCTATCTATCTATCTATATATATATAGATATATATATGTATACCACATCTTAAGCCAGTCTTCTTTTGATGGGCAATTGGGTTGCTTCCATGTGTTGGCTATTATAGATAGGGCTGCAGTGAACATTGGGGTGGATGTATCTTTTCAAATAAGAGTTTTCTTTTTTCTGAATATATACCCAGGAGTGAAATTGCTGGATCATATGGTAGTTCTATTTTTAGTTTTTTTAAGGAGCCTACACACTGTTTTTCATAGTTGCTATACCAATTTACATTCCCACCAAGAGTGTATAAGAGCTCCCTTTTCTCCATATCTTCTCCATCATTTATTACTTGTAGACTTTTAAAATTTATTTATTTATTTATTTATTTTGGCTGCACCAGGTCTTAGTTTCAGCATGTGGGATCTTCGTTGCAGCATGCAGGATCTTTAGTTGTGGCATGTGGGGTTCTTAGTTGCAGCATGCATGTGGGATCTAGTTCCCTGATCGGGGATTGAACACAGGTTCCCTGCATTGGGAGCACTGAGTCTTACCCACTGGATCACCAGGGAAGTCCCACTTGTAGACTTTTTGATGATGGCCATTCTGACTGGTGTGAGGTGATACCTCAGTGTGGTTTGATTTGTATTTCTCTAATAATTAATGATGCTGAGCATCATTTCATGTGCCTGTTAGCCATCTATATGTCTTCTTTGGAAAAATGTCTCTTTAGGTCTTCTGCCTATTTTTTGATTGGGTTGTTCCTTTTTTTGATATTGAGTTGTATGAGCTGTGTGTATATTTTGGATATTAACGCCTTGTCAGTCCCATCATTTGCAAATATTTTCTCCCATTCTGTAGGTTGTCTTTTTGTTTTGTTGATGGTTTCCTTTGCTGTGCAGAAGCTTTTAAGTTGGATTAGATCCCATTTGTTTATTTTTGCTTTTATTTCTTTTGCCTTGGGAGACTGATCTAATAAAATCTTGATATGATTTATGTCAGAGAATGTTTTCCTATGTTCTCTTCTAGGAGTTTTATGGTGTCATGTCTTTTAAAAAAATTTTATTTATTTATTTATTTATTTGGCTGTGTTGGGTCTTCATTTCAGTGCGAGGGCTTTCTCTAGTTGCGGTGAGTGGGGGCCACTCTTCATCGCGGGCCTCTCTTGTGGAGCACAGGCTCCAGACACGCAGCCTCAGTAGCTGTGGCTCACGGGCCCAGTTGCTCCGCGGCATGTGGGATCTTCCCAGACCAGGGCTCGAACCTGTGTCCCCTGCATTGGCAGGCAGGTTCTCAACCACTGTGCCACCAGGGAAGCCCTATGGTGTCATGTCTTACATTTAGGTCTTTAAACCATTTTGAGTTTATTTTTGTATATGGTATGTGGGAATGTTCTGATTTCATTGTTTTACATGTAGCTTTCCCAACATCACGTGATGAAGAGGCTGTCTTTTCTCCATTGTAAATTCTTGCCTCCTTTGCCAAAGATTAATTGACCATATGAGCATGGGTTTATTTCTGGGCTTTCTATTCTGTTTCATTGATTTATGTGTCTAGTTTTGTGCCAGTACCATGTTGTTGTGATTATTGTAGCTTTGTAGTTTAGTCTAAAGTCTGGAAGGGATATGCCTCCAGCTTTGTTCTTTTTTTCTCACGATTGCTTTGGCAATTCTGCGTCTTTTGTGGTTCCATATAAATTTTAGGACTATTTCTCTGAGTTCTTTGAAAACTGTCCTGGGTATTTTGATAGGGATTGCATTAAATCTACAGATTGCTTTGGGTACTGTAACCATTTTAACAATATTAATTCTTCCAATCCAAAAGCACAGAATATCTTTCCACTTCTTTGTATCATCTTCAGTTTCCTCCATCAGTGTTTTATAGTTTTCAGAGTATAGGTCTTTCACCTCTTTGATTAAGTTTATTCCTAGGTATTTTATTCTTTTTTATGTGATTTTAAACAGAATTGGTTTTTTACTTTCTCATTCTGATATTTCATTATTAGTGTGTAGAAATGTAACAGATTTCCTTATATTAATCTTGTACCCTGCTTCCTTGCTGAAATCATTTGTTAGTTCTAAGAGTTTTTGTGTGGAGACTTTAGGGTTCTCTATATAGAGTAGCATGTCATCTGCAAATAGTGACAGTTTTGCCTCTCCCCTTTCAACTTGGATACCTTTTATTTCTTTTTCTTCTCTGATTGCTGTGGCTAGGACTTCCAATACTGTGCTAAATAGAATCTGTGTGAGTAGGCATCCTTGTCTTGTTCCTGAATTTTAGAGGAATGCTTTTCAGCTTTTCACTGTTGAGTGTTATGATGGCCGTGGGTTTATTGTAAATGACCTTTGTTATGTTGAGATATGTTCCCTTTATACCCACTTTGATGAGAGTTTTTATCATGAATGGATATTGCATTTTATCAAATGCTTCCTCTGTGCCTGTTGAGATAATCATGTCTTCCCCTTTGTTAATGTGGTGTATCACATTGATTGATTTGTGTATGTGGAACCATTTTTGTGACTCTGGAATGAATTCAGCTTGATCATGGTGTATGATCCTTTTTATGTATCGTTGGATTTGGTTTGCTAATAGTTTGTTGAGGTTTTTGCATCTATATTCATCAAAGATATTGGCCTGTGATTTTATTTTTTTGTAGTGCCTTTGTCTGGTTTTGGTATCAGTGTAATGGGGGATGCATAGAATGAATTTGGGAGTATGCCCTCTTCTTCAATTTTTTGGAGTAGTTGAGGAGGATAGGTATAAGTTCTTCTTTATTTGTTTCATAGAATTCCCTAGTGAAGCCATCCAGTCCTGAACTTTTGTTTCAGGGAGTTTTTGAAATTAAAGATTCTATTTTGCTTTTAGTGATCAGTCTGTTCAAATTGCCTGTTTCTTCTGGACTTAGTCTTGGAGACTGTATGTTTCTAGAAATTTGTCCATTTCTTCTAGGTTGCCCAATTTGTTGGCATATAACTGTTCATAGTATTCTCTTATGATTTTTTTGTATGTCTGTGGTATCAGCTGTTGTTTCTCCTATTTCTTTTCTTATTTTGTTTATTTCTCTTTTCTTCTTGATGAGCCTGGCTAGAGGTTCGTCAATTTTGTTTATCTTTAAAACAAACAAACAAACAAAAAAACACAGCTCTTGGGTTTATTGCTCTTTTCTCTTGTTTTTTGATCTCTTTTTAATTTATTTCCTCTCTGATCTTTATTAGTTCCTTCATTCTGCTGACTTTGGGCTTTATTTGTTCTTCTTTTTCTAATTCTTTTAGATGGTAGGTTAGCTTGTTTATTTGAGATTTTTCTTGTTTTTTGAGGATGGCCTGTATTGCTATGACTGTCCCTCTTAGAACTGCTTTTGCTGCATCTCATAGATTTTGTAAAGCTGTGTTTTCGTTTTCATTTTCATTTGTCTTGAGGTATTTTCTGATTTCTTCTTTGATTTCATTGTTGACCTTTTGGGTTTTTGGTAGCATGTTGTTTAGTCTCCATGTGTTTGTTCTTTTCCTGTTTTTCCCTCTATGGTTGATTTCTAGTTTCATATTGTTGTAGTCAGACAAGATGCTTGATATAATTTATATCCCCTTAAATTTGTTGAGGCTGGTTTTGTGACCTAGTACGTGATGTGTCCTGGAGAATGTTGCATGTGCACTTGAAAAGAAAGTGTACCCTCCTTTTTTAGGATATAGAGTTCTTTAGATATCAGTTAAGTCTAACTGGTTTACTGTGTTGCCTTATTGATCTTCTGTATGGATAATCTGTCCGTTGATGTCAGTGGTTTGTTAAAGTCTCCTACTATTATTATATTATTGTCAATTTCTCCCTTTATGTTTGTTAGTATTTGCTTTATATATTTAGGTGCGCCTATATTGGATGCATATATATTAATGAGTGTAATATTCTCTTCTTGTATTGATTCCTTTATCACTATATAATGCTCTTCTTTGTTTTTCTTTATGACCTTTGTTTTAAAGTATATTTTGACTGATGTGAGTGTTGCTACCTCCACTTTCTTGTTGTTTCCATTTGCATGAAATATCTTTTTACATCCCCTTACTTTCAGTCTCTGTGTGTCTTTCATCCTGAAGTAAGTCTCTTGTGGGCAGAGTATTGCAGGTTTTTGGTTTTTTTTAAAATCCAGCCAGCCACTCTGTGTCTTTTGATTGGAGCATTTAGTCCATTGATATTTAAAGTAACTGTTGTTAGGTATGTTCTTATTGCCATTTATTGTTTTCTGGTGGTTTTTGTAGTTCTTCTTTGTTCATTTCTTCTTTTTGTTTTCCCTTTGTGGTTTGATGATTTTCTTTTGAGTTGCTTTCTTTTTGGTTCTTGTGAATCTATTCTATGTTTTTCGTTTGTGGTTACCATGAGGTTCACATGTGTTGACCCATAACTATATATACTTGCTTTAAATGGATAGTTATTCAAGTTCAAACACATTCTAAAAGGTCTACATTTTTTTCTCCTCTCATCACATTTTGTGATTTTTAACATTCTACTTTACATCTTCATGCTTATTCTTTTACTGTTTATTGTAGCTATAATTCCTTTTACAAGTTTTGTTTGTTTTTTAATCTATGTACTGGCTTATTTAAGTGATCCTCAATCCTTACTATATATTTACCTTTCCCAGTGGGTTTTTCCCTTTCCTATAAGTTCTTGCTTTTTTTCTCCATTTAGAGAAGACCCTTCAATATTTCTTTTAGGGTAAGTTTAATATTGCTGAATTCTCTTAGTTTTTGCTTGTTTGAGAAATTATTAATCTCTCCTTCTATTCTAAATGATAATCTTGCTCGGTAGAGTATCCTAGGTTGCAGGTTTTCCCTTTCAGGACTTTGAAACTTTGAATAAATCATGCCACTCCCTTCCGGCCTGCAAAATTTCTGCAGAGAAATCAGCTGATAGCTTAAGGGGGGTTCCTTTGTATATGACTTTATTTTTCTCTTGCTGCCTTTAGAATTCTCTCTTTATCTTTAACTTTTGGCATTTTAATTACTGTATGTCTTGGTGTGGGTCTGTTTGGTACATCTTGTTTGGGACCCTCTGTGCATCCTGTGCCTAGGTATCTGTTTCCTTCTTTAGGTTTTGGGAATTGTTTGGCCATAATTTCTTCAAATACATTTTTAATCTTCTCTCTCTCTTCTCCTTCTGGGACCCCTATAATGCAAATTTCAGCACATTTTATATTATCTCATATATCTCATATGTTGTTTTCATTTTTTTCATATGTCTTTCTGTCTGCTGTTCTGATTGGGTGATTTCCATTATTCTGCTTCCAGATTACTTATGCATTCTTCTGTGTTATTTACTCAACTATTCATTGCTTCTAGATTGCTTTTTATTTTGGAAATTGAATTATCTATTTTTGATTGATTCATCATTATAGTTTTAGTTCCTTATTATAGTGGTCTGCATTTATGTTGATAATCTTTATTAATTCAGTTAGCATTTTTATTACCAGTTTTTTGAACTCAGAATCTGGTAGACTGGTGAGCTCTGTTTCATTATTATTATTTTTTTTTAGGGGATTTCTCTTGCTCTTTTAACTGGAAGTAGTTCCTCTGCTTTTTCTTTTTACTTAACTTTCTCTGTGTCTATAAATATAGGAGAAACAGTTATGTAGTGTGGTCTTGAAGGAGTGTTTTTATGTGGGAGCATCCCTGTGTAGACCGTGTGTCTGATGTCTTTGATGAGAAGGCTGGTTTTGCTATGAATGCCAGCCACATCTTTCCTCAGGATGTGTTGGCTGCTATCACCTTGATACAGGTGTGCTTAGTGTTGGAGGATCTAAAGCCTGTGCAGGGTGTGAGGCGGGACTTCCTTTCTGCTCTGTGGCTGTTGCTGCCCTATCAGGAGCAGGATCTGCTCCCCAGTTGTTGGAGTAGGAGCCCTGGGGGTTGGGCTTGATTAGGTTCCATGCCTCTTGAGTGCATGCCCTGCCCTAAAGGAGGGGAGTGCTGAAACAAGCCAGGCCTGTGCAGTCACAGAAGACCAGTAAACCACCTGTGTAGGCATCCATGGCTCCACTTAGATGCTGTCCAGGGTCATGTCTTTACCTCATTGTGGTCATCCCTGATCTAGTACAGGGCTGTGGTGTGGAGTGGGCAGGGCTGGAGCATTTGCTAGGCTGGGACTAGGGGTCGGGGTGTTGTGCCTGTAGGAACTGAGGTGGCCATGCTGCCGCCAGACATCTGCACTGCCTCTGTGCCTCTCTCCTCCCAGGACCTGTCTGCCCCAGATCCAGCACCAAGTTGTGGCATGCAGTGGGCAGAGTCAGAACACTGGCTTGGCTGGGAGATGGACCAGGCATGCGAGATGAGGTATCTCTTGTAGCACTGCCCAAGTAAGTTCTGACAATGGCCACTGCAGCCCCACCGGGACCACACCCCAAGTCCCTGGGCTGTCCGTGCAAAACTAGACCAGAGTCTTTTCCCAGGGCTCAGCTGGCCCAGATCTTGTGCCAAGTTGGGGTGTGGAGTGAGCAGGGCTGTGGTGTGTGCCCTTTTCATATTGGGAAGTGCAGTGACGTGGCAGCCACCAGTGCAAAGATCTCTCCACCCTGATTGTTGGCAAGCCAGCATGCATGCACTCCCCACAAGTAGAGACTAGGCTTCTCTAGCACTTCTATCTGTCCTGGTGTAGTGGGGGACAGCACTAATTGAGCAGATGTGTACCTGGGACCTTTCATCCACTGCATAGCTCTTCCAGGGCCCTTTGGAGATACCCTATGCTCAAGGGTAGGTGGTAAAATGGATCTGTTTCTCAAAAGCAGGGAAAGGTCAGTCTTTTATTTGGGTCCTGAGAGCCCCCAAAGCCAAGTGAGGTGCAAGGGGTTACCAGTGCCCAATACTGCCTGGGGAAGAGGAGGAACCAGCTTGTGCTCAGCCGGCACAAAGGCAGCATCCAGTCCTGTCCTCTGGGGCTCAGTCACAGAGGGCAGATGTAAGCCCAAGAGGATGTGGGGTTTGGGGAAGGGTGTGGTTCTCCCAGCAGCCAAGGGGGCTTGTCTCTTCCATGTAGGACCCCAGGCTGGGGCACTCAGTCTGTGGCTGCACCTGCCCACTACCCAGGGTGAGAGTCTGCCTGTGCAGACCTTCTCTTCCTTTCAGATTCCTCCAGGGGGCGCAGATCCCAGCCTTACGCCTTTATTCCATCCTTCCTGATTATGTGGAAATCTTTCAGCTTTGGTTGTATAGGAGTTCTTCTGCCAGTTTCTAGTTTTCTGTGAGATTTGTTCCTCATGTAGGTGCACTTTTGATGTGTTTGTGGGGGTAGGTGAGCACCATGTCCTCCTGCTCTGCCAACTTGATCCAACCTCTCGGGCACTTTAAAAATTACCCGTATTTTTCTTTAGGCAGCAGGATGATCTGTGGGACCCAGGGAGTGTTCCATCTCAGTGGGGCCTAATTGTCAGGTTGGGAGAGAGTCACTATTTAGGAGATCCTCTGGATAGCTGGACTAGAGGCCTAACAGGAACTAGGGAATAAATAGGACCCTCTGGGGTCTTGAATGGAAGGAAGAGTCTCCCCCCAAAATAGAGCCAGATTGGCTGGGTTCCAGGCTGATTTCTCCATGTATCAGTTTTATGATTTGGGGCAAATTCTGTAACTCAGTGCCACTGTTTCCTGGAGAGATGACATCTCTCTTAGAACTCTGTGAAAATAAAAAAAGAAGTATATAGCCCAGCAGAGCTGTGTGGTCCACAGAAGGCACCAAATATTTCTTCTTTCTCTCTTCTTTGGCATCCTTCCCATCTTGGAAGGGTAAATCCCATCAGAATATCCCAGCACTCAACTCTATGGCCATGGGATTTTTGCTTTACAAATGATTTTGGTCTAAGTACCAGGGAAAGAGAGATGGCATATTCCAAGGCTTTAGTCAAAAACAGGTGATTTTGTGCAGTCCTTATTCCAAATGGAAAGACAGGCACTGAACTGGAGTCAGGAGAATTGGGCTATCACAGATTCTCTCACTTTCTCCATGGATAGAAGGAAGCATGCCTACAGTCTCTTACAGCAGTAAGATAATATAATTTTAAGAATAGAGGAATGTAAAATAGTTAGAAATAAGGATAACTATAAGAAAAAGTTTTTATCATTATTATTCCATATACACAGTCACCATATGGGTTTATGGCCTAATTCTTATTTACACTGTCACCATGAAATATGAATATGGGAACCATAATTAGCATGGTTCTTATTTGATGAATATTATTCAAAAACAAGGCACAAAGTGAGCTCTATTATTTTTTCTAAGTACTCAGAGACCTATATAGGCCTTTTCCCTAACTGTGGGTGATGAAGTAGCAGAGGCCCAGGTGTATTAATTTCCCAGGTTCCCTTAGCTAATAGCAAGAACATTCTGTCTAGTACATTTAGTAAACAGTTTGTACTCTGATTTGAATTCTGAAATTTAAAGGTTGTTGAAGGGAGAAGCTACCTGAAAACAGCTTTTTACAGTTTATTCAGGTCACCATGATTGAGCCTTAGGTTATTGAAAATTGTCATTTCCTTCCCTGTTTAGGAATAATAATTGTTCATATGAACAACCATTGTTTGCTTATTAAAGCAGGACAGCCAGCTGATATGTCTTAGGAAGATTTTCAACCTCGCAGGTTGAAATTAAAAGCTTCTATGGCTAAAATAGAGTTAACCGGAAAATTCAGTTCAGAAAATACTATATTCACTGATATTCCTGGTGACTCAACATTTTGTTATATTTTGCAGTAAAAAGGAAGACCAGTCGTGCCCTGCTTGATGAAATGCTGCCTGGCATAATAGTGTGGGCAGAAACAAAGCACCTCAGCTTTGTTTTTGCTCTGCTGTGAATTAGTCTGGTGGTTTAGGGGAGCTGTGTAACCTCTCTGAGGCGCAGAGTGCCGACCTGGAAAATTAAGGATCAAATTAGAGACAATTTGAAACCCTGTAGTTCTTGGTGCCTACCTTGTACCAAATCATCTACCAAGTACTACAGGTGAGGCCAGAGGCATCAACCAAGAGTTATCTTCAAGAAGCTCAAGTGTGATATTATTAATCCCCTCCCCCAAACTGTCAACCTATTTCCCAATCCCTATTGAACAAAGTTCTGAATATAACATTGAAATATTTTTATCTCTGAGGATAAAGGAAAGAAAGGAAAGGGACTGTCTTTGCCTCCCCGATCTTTAGGTGAGAAATAAAGTCACTTGCACCATTGTACTTTCTAACATAGCAATTTCTGCTAAGCCAGCAGTTCAACAGAGTGATGGGAGGTTTTAAACAGACATGACCTCTCCCTTCTAGGGACCCCCCAGGGTCAGTGTCAGTGAGGACTGAATGGATTCTGGGATTCTGGGTCCTGGAAGCTGTGGCAGAGACTCACTAGCTGGTTACCAAGGCCATTTCCCTCTCCTGGGAACACAGCTGGATTAAGTATCCCAGCCTCCCTTGCAGGCAGGTGTAACTTTGCTCCTGAGCTCTTTCCTGTGGAATATGGATAGAAGATACCTTTTCTAGTGTGACTCATGAAAACTTCTCACCTGATCCTCAAGTCTCTCTCTCTACCCATCTGTCAGCTGAGTACCCATGCCCAAGGCAACTTTGAAAGAAGTCACACATTGAAAGATGGAAACCTGTAGCCTGGGTTCCTGAATGAATGTCTCCACTACCGATTGGACTTTGCAAGAGTAAGAAGTAAACTTTTGTGTTCACCTGCAGAAAATTTGGAGTTTATTTGTTACAGCAGCTAGTTGCATATAAAAATGCCTGCCTAGGGCTTCCCTGGTGGCGCAGTGGTTGAGAGTCTGCCTGCCGATGCAGGGGACGCGTGTTCGTGCCCCAGTCCGGGAAGATCCCACATGCCGCAGAGCAGCTAGGCCCGTGAGCCATGGCCGCCGCTGAGCCTGTGTGTCCGGAGCCTGTGCTCCGCAATGGGAGAGGCCACAACAGTAAGAGGCCCGTGTATCAAAAAAAAAAAAAAAAAAAGCCTGCCTACATACGAAAATAGTATTTGCATTATTGATTATTTCATGGCATACAGTCAGTTAAATGGCAGCTTTTAGGGTTTCACCTAATTAAGTCAATAAACCATCCACTATGGTCCTGAGGTCTTAATGAATGAATATTGAATAAATCATCGGATACATAAACAATGGATACATAAACATTGGAAAAATAAATAGCGCTGTCAGGAGTGGGTAAGATGGCAAACCCTGTGTCTTCCTAGCTATGTCTGGAGCAGCTTAGAGCCACTGCTGATTTACTCTTGGAGAAGTGAGACATAAATTGTGATGCAGCCACAGGACTCTCTGAGGCAGTTAACAAGAGACCCAGAAAGAGACTGACTGACCCACAGGTGCTGCCCAGCTCTGGTAGGGATGAGGGAAAGAGACAGATATGCGAAAGTGCCATTAAATCAGAAGCCAGGGCAAACGCACTCCTGGAACTGGGAAAGAAAGAGAGGCTCTCTCCCCATTCTCCATCCTGCAAGGGAAGCTGTGTACAATTATAATTTTCAAACATTTAAAAGCAATAGCTCTCTTGTAATATAGAATGAATATGTGTCAAAGATTCTAAACTAAAGTAATGAGGGAGCTGGTATGATGGTAAAGCTGGTTCAAAGAGCATTTTGAAGAACAAGGGTTATATGGTCTATCAGAAAAGGCATTCTGAAATAAATTTGCTGAGTTAGACACAAAGCCGGAATATCCTACAGTCAAAACATAACCTCTAGGGTTGTCTTTTTCACCTGACAGAAATCTACATGGTAAATTCATTGGGTCTAATCCCTTAATAGCAGAGCCAAATACAGGCATATTCCCCTAGATAGGTAATTAACCCCTAGATAAGGCTGTGAAACAATTCTCCAAAATAACATTAAAGAGACATGTTGCCCCCTCTTTGCCTTAGGATAGGGAGGGTGGGAGGGAGGGAGACGCAAGAGGGAAGAGATATGGGAACATATGTATATGTATAACTGATTCACTTTGTTATAAAGCAGAAACTAATACACCATTGTAAAGCAATTATACTCCAATAAAGATGTTAAAAACAAAAAAACAGGGGTAATAATTCCTAACTCAAAAAAAAAAAAGTTTCAAAAGATTATTCCTAACAGCCCCCCTATTCTGATAATAAATAATATGCAAAAATTATTCCTGATCACAAAAAAAGGCTGGTCTCATTATATTTTAGCTTGATTATTTACAAAGGTGAAGCAAGAGGTATTAATTAACTATATAATCCTCCTTGAGCATATAGTATTGAGCAAATACTTAGGCCAGAGCATTAACTTCTATTTGGAAATTTCATTAAGAAATCTCCTTAAGGGTGGGCTGTTCAAAAGACTTGATTATTTGCTCTTCTATTTTGAGGCTAGAAACTAGGCCCAGGAAACCCCTCCAGACTTCATATGCCATATCAATCAATACTGGTGAGTTCTTCTCTCTTCTAGATTCTGCAAATTTTATTAAGGTCACTGGCATGCCAGAAAGTGCCCTTCCACACCTCCCGTGAGTCTGGGATCCTGCAAGCCACAAACAGGTCTCAGGACAGATGTCCTAAGTGGGCTTTGTAAACATGGGCACCACATGTTAAGTGTACCTTTTTAAAGGTGAGCTTGTCATGCTTGATTAAATGAGGTCAATTTTCAACATGGAACTCCAGATACGGCCTTGGTTGCACAGCTGATTTATCAAAGTACATCTTGGTAAAAAAGGAGACCAAATTCTCACTGAGCATATGCAAACAACAATATTGATGTGTAAAATGAAGAAACTCAGTATTAGTTTTTGAGTTCTGAGGTATCAGTGAGAAACAGATACCATTAAAAGTGTCATATTTCAGTTTGCCAAAGCCTCGTCTACTAAACTAGAAATAAATTAAAAGGAAAGAAAAAATATTTCCTCATATACCTATCAAAACTAGAATATTAAAAAATGATAACAATATTCAAAGTAAATAAGTATAATTATATTTCTCTCATCAGTTAATTCAGTCCTATGTAATTAAGTTTATTTCACTGGGTCTTGAGTCAGCAACTGCTTTCCTGAAATTGTCTGCTTCTTAACCAAAGAATTCTGGATATTCTGACCAGACCCCTGATACAACCTGACAGTTGTCTAAGTAATGTCAGCTTTACACTGTGGAGCTTGTACCCATGAGTCTAGTCCTTGAAACATCAGTAGTTATTGGTACCTGGTACAGTCCTTTCCTCAAAACTGAGTCTCTTCTTCTTTGTTGAAGATACAGATTCTAGCCTGTGGGCCTTCAGGAAAATATCAGAGGAAAGTGGAAGCCACCTGTAGATGAGACCATATGTTTGTGGTTCAGTTTTTAGTGAATAAATTCTCTGTTGGGATATAATATATGACTTTTTCCTGAGAAGTGAATGTCCCTCTTGGACAAGATCATGTTATAGACAGTGAGAGTGCTGGAAAATCTCTAGCACCTGCCATTCCCTTCTGTAAAGTATACACCTCTGGAACATTATTATTAATAACATTTTACTCATATGTACAAAACTATTTGATTTGACAGATCAATTTTCATCATTCAGCTCTTACAACTGTGCCGAGTGGACTAAGAAATATGCAAAACAAACCTAATTATTTGAAGCATCCCTCTTTTTATAAAACTAAAGAATACATCTTCATGAGTTCCCAGCAGAACTATGGAACATCACAAAGATGTTTATGTGTAAAAAAAAATGCTAATTTTTTTAAAGTTATAGTCCGATTTGGGGGTGGCAAAATCAAGAATGATTAGAGGAAATTTGGGCACCTCATTAAGATAGAAATAATAGCTTGGTTACCCATTAATCAAAGTGGCAATACAATATTTTAAATAAACAAAGAGGAAGGTGACACAATTTCATGGAACCTGAGCGCCTTGAGAATCAAGGGCATAAAAAAGCACAAAACGCGGAAAATTATTCCAATGAGAATTGTAATCCTTGCTATCCAGGCAGATAACAGAATGTAAAGAATAAGCTTTTATTCCCCTTTTAAGAGCAGACTAAATGCTGTAAGGTCAATTTACCTTTTAACAGAGAAAAATCAGATTCCAGCTGTTTGTTCATATCAGATTTGACAGTAAGAATTCTCTAGCTCCTCCCACTCCATTTATTAAACTTATCTTACGAATAAGCCCATCAACACTGAACACAGTTTTCCAAAATTTTAGCACACTTCTTTTCTTCTTGCAGAATCATTATTTGCAGGTGCTATATACCAAGGTAAATAAAATTTCATTTCTACAAACCCTCTACAATTTTCTGTATCCAAGTTTTGTCTTTAATTATCTTTTCCACATTCAAGAACAGCCAGATACTATACTTTAGGTCAAATCTAACCTTTTTTTCCCTTGAGAGACACATTCCATTATCTTGCAAGTAGTTGAATTTCCTTGCCATTACTCCTAGTATAGTCTTAACCATTCATATTGATTAAAACTTTTAACTAAAGTAACCAAATTCTATTTTAAAGAAAGAACTGCGAGGTAGGTAAGTAGCTAAGAATTACCCATCATACACAAAGACTTCAGCAGACCACAAAGCTCACAGAACACATACTGTGACCCCCAACAGCTACCCACATGCCTTTATACCCTCCAAATGACAAAAAGGAACACATTCATAAATAAGATGCAAAGATATAGCTGTTCTATGACATATGAAAATAAGAAGCAAAAGTACATATATTTATTTATATAAGACTATACTCTGTAACCAAGATTTCTGTATTATCTTTCACCTAGAAATTATCTAAGTATCTAAAATTTATTAATTAACTCAATTTAATATTAGCCTATGGTTTTAAAGTTAGCTAAGAGTGTTGGGAATTATGTTCAAACTGGCAAACTACAATTGTAATTGCTGTTGATATAAAAGGTTTGTCAGAATTATAATTCATTTTAATTGTAATTTTTGCATTTTTCACAATCCTAAATATTATGTAGGAGTAACTTTAGATTATCTGATCAGTAAATTAGTCTAAAAAGTTTAGGAAGTTCAGATTAACTAGTCTCTTCATGAAAACATACCAAAACCTTACTTTATAAAAAATCTTGCATGACACCTCATAGTGATAAAACCAGACAAAACATAGATAACTATGGTTAAGCTAAAATTTTTAAATCAATCTGATTTGACCAAGGATTCACTTTGATTACCTGATTTTTCTTTTTTTTCATTTTTATTTCGTATTGGAGTATAGTCTAACAATATTGTGTTAGTTTTAGGTGTACAGCAAAGTGATTCAGTTATACATATACCTGTATCTATTCTTTTTCAAATTCTTTCCCCAGTTAGGTTATTACAGAATATTGAGCAGAGTTCCCTGTGCTATACAGTAGGTCTTATGGGTTATCTATTTTAAATATAGCAGTGTGTACCTCTTAATCCCAAACCCCCAATTTATCACCCTCCCTACCCTTCCCCTTTGGTAAGTTTGTTTTCTGTGTCTGTGAATCTATTTCTGTTCTGTAAATAAGCTCATTTATATCATTATTTTTTAGATTCCTCTTATAAGCAATATCATATGATATTTGTCTTTCTCTGTCTGACTTACTTCCCTTAGTATGATAATCTCCATGTCCATCCATGTCACTGCAAATGGCATTGTTTCATTCTTTTTAATGGCTGAGTAGTATTCCATTGTATATATGAACCACATCTTCTTTATCCATTCATCTGTCGACGGACATTTAGGTTGCTTCCATGTCTTGGTTTTTGTAAACAGTGCTGCAACGAACATTGGAGTGCACATATCCGTTCAAACCATGGTTTTCTCCAGATATATGCCCTGGAGTGGGATTGCTGGATCATATGGTAGCTCTATTTTTAGTTTTATAAGCAAACTCCATACTGTTCTCCAAAGTGGCTGTACCAATTTACATTCCCACCAACAGTGCAAGAGGGTTCCCTTTTCTCCACACCCACTCCAGCATTTATTGTTTATAGACTTTTTGATGATGGCTATTCTGACTGGTGTGAGGTGATACCTCATTGTATAATAGTTTTGATTTGCATTTCTCTAATATAGCAGTGTTGAGCATCTTTTCATGTGCCACTTGGCCATCTGTATGTCTTCTTTGGAGAAATGTCTGTTTAGGTCTTCTGCCCATTTCTTGTTTGGGTTTTTTTTTTCCCTTTGATATTGAGCTGCATGAGCTGTCTGTAGATATTGGAGATTAATCCCTTATCGATAGCATCATTTGCAAATATTTTCTCCACTTCTGTGGGTTGTCTTTTTGTTTTGTTTATGGTTTCCTTTGCTGTGCCAAAGCTTTTGAGTTTAATTAGGTTCCATTTGTTTATTTTTGTTTTTATTTTCATTACTCCAGGAGACAGATTGAAAAAGATATTGCTGTGATTTATGTCAAAGAGTGTTCTTCCTATGTTTTCCTCTAAGAGTTTCAGAGTATCCCGTCTTATATTTATGTCTTTAATCCATTTTGAGTTTATTTTTGTGTATGTTGTTCAAGAATATTTTAATTTCATTCTTTTACATGTAACTGTCCAGTTTTCCCAGCACCATTTTATTAAAGAGACTGTCTTTTCTCCATTATATAGTCTTGCCTCCTTTGTTGTACACTGGTTGGCCATAGGTGTGTGGGTTTACCTCTGGGCTTTCTATCCTGTTCCATTGATCTATATTTCTGTTTTTGTGCCAGTACCATACTGTTTTGATGACTGTAGCTTTGTACTATGGTCTGAAGTCAGGGACCCTGCTTCCTCCAGCTCCGTTTTTCTTTCTTAAGATTGCCTTGGGGACTTCCCTGGTGGCGCAGTGGTTAAGAATCTGCCTGCCAATGAAGGGGACACAAGTTCAATCCCTGGTCTGAGACGATCCCACATGCCATGGAACAGCTAAGCCCATGTGCCACAACTACTGAGCCCACATGCTGCAACTATGGAAGCCTGCGTGCCTAGAGCCTGTGCTCCTCAACAAGAGAAGCCACCACAATGAGAAGCCCATGCACTGCAACGCAGAGTAGCCCCAGCTTGCCACAACTAGAGAAAGCCTGCGCAGCAGCAAAGACCCAATGCAGCCAAATAAATAAATAAATAAATCTTTAAAAAAAAAGATTGCTTTGGCTATTCAGGGTCTTTTGTGTTTCCATACAAATTTAAAAATTTTTGTTCTAGTTCTGAAAAATGCCATTCGTAATTTGATAGGGATTTCATTGAATCTATAGATTGCCTTGGGTAGTATACTCATGTTGACAATATTGATTCTTCCAATCCAAGAACATGGTATATCTTTCCATCTATTTGTGTCATCTTTGATTTCTTTCATCACTGTCTAACAGTTTTCAGAATACAGGTCTTTTGCCTCCTTAGGTAGGTTTATTCCTAGGTATTTTATTATTTTTGATGCAATAGTAAATGGGATTGTTTCTTTAATTTTGTATTAATTTTGCATTCTGCGACTTTACTGAATTCATTGATGAGCTCTAATAGTTTTCTAGTAGCATCTTTAGGATTTTCTATGTATGGTATCATGTCGTCTGCAAACAGTGACAGTTTTACTACTTTTTTTTCAATTTGGATTCCTTTTATTTCTTTTTCTTCTCTGATTGCCGTGGCTAGGACTTCCAAAACTATGTTGAATAAAATTGCTGAGAGTGGACATCCTTGGCTTGTTCCTGATCTTAGAGGAAATGCTTTTAGCTTTTCACCGTTGAATATGATGTGTGCTGTACTGTCATATATGGCCTTTATTGTGTTGAGGTATGTTTCCTCTGTGCCCACTTTCTGGAGAGTTTTCATCATAAATGGGTGTTGAATTTTGTCAAAAGCTTTTTCTGCATCTTGAGATGATCATATGGTTTTTATTCTTCGGTTTGTTGATGTGGTGTATCACACTGATTGATTCGTGGATATTGAAAAATTCTTGCATCCCTGGGATGAATCCCATTCGATCATAGTGTATAATCCTTTTAATGTATTGTTAGATTCTGTTTGCTAGTGTTTTATTGAGGATTTTTACATCTTTGTTCATCAGTGATACTGGCCTGTAACTTTCTTTTTTGTGGTATCTTTGTCTGGTTTTGTTATCAGGGTGATGGTGGCCTCGTAGGATGAGTTTGGGAGTGTTCCTTCCTCTGCAATTTTCTGAAATAGTTTCAGAAGGATAGATATCAACTCTTCTCTAAATGTTTGATAGAATTCACCTGTGAAGCCATCTGGTCATGGACTTTTGTTTGTTAGGAATTTTTAAATCACAGTGTCAGTTTCAGTACTTGTTATTGGTCTGTTCATATTTTCTGTTTCTTCCTGGTTCAGTCTTGGGAGATTGTACCTTTCTAAGAATTTGTCCATTTCTTCTAGGTTGTCCACTTTATTGGCATATAGTTGCTTATAGTAGTCTCTTATGATTGTATTTTTGTGGTGTCCATTATAACTTATCCTTTTTCATTACTAATTTTATTGATTTGAGCCCTCTCACTTTTTTTCTTGATGAGTCTGGCTAAGGGTTTATCAATTTTGTTCATATTTTCAAAGAATCAGCTTTTAGTTTCATTGATCTTTTCAACTGTTTTCTTCATCTTTATTTCATTTATTTCTGCTCTGATCTTTGTGATTTCTCTGCTTCTACTAACTTCGGGTTTTGTTTGTTCTTCCTCTAATTGCTTTAGGTATAAGGTTAGGTTGTTTATTTGATATTTTTCTTGTTTCCTGAGGCAAGATTGTATTGCTGTGAACTTCCCTCTTAGAACTGTTTTTGCCACATTCCATAGGTTTTGGATTGCCGTGCTTTCATTTTCATTTGTCTCTAGGTATTTTTTGATTTCCTCTTTGATTTCTTCAGTGATCCATTGGTTGTTTAGTAGCGTATTGTTTAGCCTCTATGTGTTTTTGTTTTTTACAGTTTTTTTTCTTGTAGTTGATTTCTAATTCACAGCATTGTTGTTGGAAAAGACCCTCGATATGATTTCAATTTTCTTAGATTCACTGAGGCTCGCTTTGTGGCCCAGCATGTGATCAACCCTGGAGAATGTTCCGTGTGCACTTGAAAAGAATGGGTATCCTGCTGCTTTTGTATGGAATGCTGTATAAATATCAATTAAGTCCATCTTGTTTAATGTGTCATTTATGGCCTGTATTTCCTTATTGATTTTCTCTCTGGATGATCTATCTGTCCATTGGGGTGTTAAAGTTCCCCACTGTTAGTGTGTTACTGTCGATTTCTCCCTTTATGACTCTTAGTACTTGCCTTATATATTGAGGTGCTCCTATGTTGGGTGCATATATATTTACAACTGTTATACCTTCTTCTTGGATTGACCCCTTGATCATTATATACTGTCCTTCTTTGTCTCTTGTAACAGTCTTTATTTTAAAGTTTATTTTAATGTGAGTATTGCTACTCCAGCTTTCTTTTGATTTCCATTTGCATGGAATACCTTTTTTCATCCCCTTACTTTCAGTCTGTATGTGTCCCTAGATCTGAAGTGGGTCTCTTGTAGACAGCATATATATGGGTTTTATTTTTGTATCTATTCAGCCAGTCTGTGTTTTTTGGTTGGATCATTTAATCCATTACATTTAAGGTAATTATCAATATGTATGTTCTTTCTTTTTTCTTTTTTTTTTTTTTTTTTTGCGGTACGCGGGCCTCTC